>NC_138771.1:189465258-189757758 GCF_965119305.1 Pelophylax lessonae | reverse complement strand
CATTGAGGGACACCGCTTCAGATCTTTATGACTGTTGAGTTATACTGCCACCTACAGTACACTAGCTAGAAAAGTCTGGCTACGCCCATGGACGGTCTCAGGGGGTTTACTCCCTCTCTCTACTATAGGCACTCTTTTTTTTTTTTTTTTTCTGCCTTTTTGGTCCTGGGAATTTTCTTTAGATAGAATTTTTTTTTTTTTCTTTTTCTTTTTCTCCTGGATTTTTTCTGTGAGCTCTACAATCAATTGCCGGATTCTGCGACAGTCTGGCCAGCACGTATAGACCTCAGCTCCGCGGTAGATCGATCGCGACATAGCCCCACCGGATGGGGGCTGGCCTGCGAGTTAAACGCCTCGCCAGGTCGCATACAGCCGGGCCTCGTCCCAAATCTCATTGTTCCTCCTGGCCGACGTCCCCCCCCCCCCCCCCTTTGATGGTGAGGGGTTCTGTCTGGAGCGGTGCCCGTCTTGTTCCTGGTATGGTGAGTCGCTGGTCCCCCCCCCCCTTTCCCCCTGGAGGGTTTTGGTGTGGACGTGGGCCCCTTCTTGGGACGATCAGACCCTCAGGTTCCCGTCAGGCACCCCCCTTGTCATGTCACCTTTCCAACTCACCCCCCCCCCCCCCTCCACCTCCATATATATTGGGGCTGTATGGGTGTTCTAGTCCACCTGCTGGGGGTAGGGACAGGGTGCTATGCTGGCAATGGGGGCTGGAAGGGTGCGCTGCCGGCGACCAGATGATCGACTGCAAGGGGGGGGGGTGGTTGTACTTGATGGACTCCTGCCAGGGCCCTCATTCTGCCTGGGTCTGTCCTTGAGCCCTGGGTTCCCTCCTAGTTCCCTGTAAGCCTCATGGGGCTGCCATTTTGTTGTAGCCTTTGTATTTCTATACATGGTGGCCATGTTTGTGTAGTCCGGCGGCCATTTTGTGGTGGTTTGCCATTGAAAATAGCTGCGACCGTGACAGTGGGGCACTGTGGGTGGCGATTTTGGTGGTAGGAGCCCCTCCTCATCCCCTGGTGCTGACTCCTGGATCCTTTTCACTTCATGATTGCCGCACATAGAGTTCAGATTATCCTGGTGGCAACTACAAAGTAGTTACATGGTGGCATCTCACTACAGTTTCCCTCCATAACATGTTTCCAGACACCTCTGCTTCTTGCTGGAGGGGCTGTGGAGAATGGGCCTGTCATGCTCATATGGTGGTGATGCCCCCCTAATCCGAGGTTTTTGGTCAGCAGTCCTGCACTGGGCTCAAAAGATCCAGGGTTGTCCTATATACGATGACCCTTGGGTCGTCCTGCTTCATTGTATGGACGAGCCAGCTGGCCGATGTAAAAGATCAATTACCCCTCATCTGCTCAACGCAGAGAAGGCATTAATCTCACACTCTTGGAAACAATCTAAGGTCCTGACAGTTCAGCAATGGTTACAACATGTCGATCATATATACCATGTGGAAGACATAACCTATGCCCATAGAGACCAGGCTCACCTCTCTTATAAGATATGGGTCAGCTGGCTCGCCTTCACCCACTCCACGGAGTATGCTGAATTGATGTCTACACCTAATTGATATGTCTGATATTTTATTGTACAGGTTATATACTAACGTTGATTGCTCAATTATTGTGCACTACCTGCACCCCCCCCCCTCCTCCTCCTCCTCCTCCTTTTCTTCGCTGCTCAGTCTTCTCTTATCTTCTGACTTTCTCTTTACTAGCTTTTGTCTTTCTTCAAGTACATGTTGGGATATGTTGAACCCAGATGTGGTTCCCATACTACGTTTCATGTCTAGATTGGTACATTTTCCTTCCCTCATGTGGTAGTTTTCTCTTTTACCTGTTATATATCGTACTCTTTCGTGTTATTCCACATTTGTGTATTACCTGTTATGCTTTTATTTTTTCAATAAAAATTTATTACACTATTATCCTGGTGGCTGCAGGTGCCTGTTTCTGCTGGGTGGTGAGTGTGGTGTATCGCTTGGTGCTTATACCTGGCGACCGGGTAGTACTGCCAACACGGTGGGGGTTGTCCCTTGCAGTGTTTTACACTATTTGTGCGGTCCCCCTGGTGACTCATGGAGTCTATGGAGCACGTCTCCCCACCTAATCCCCTCTGAGGCAGCGGGTCCCAACCATCCATCGATGCACTGAAAGTGGTCCTGGAGTCCTGTGTCCTGGGTGGAGGTGGTCAACGGGCAATGGCTACCAACCCCCCCCCCCCCGCCTGCTCTGTCTCATCAGATCCTGAATCTGATTCAGCCACCGTGGACATGGGACACCCTGCTGGGTTTGAAACCACGTACCCGGAATCCTCGGATATTGAGGATAATTCCTTCCACAAAAAGGTGCTGGTGGAAGCACTGATTGTATCTGTATCTGTGTGTGAGACCTTGAAGATGGAGGATGCAGATGTGACGGAGGCGCAGGTTCCCTTTGGCACTCACAAGCCATCCAGAGTGGCTTAGGTGTTTCCTTTCCCCGCCTACTTTGACAGAATTGTCCCTAATGAGTGGGGACAACCAAAGCGTCCCCTAGGGGTCCCAAAGCGGTTTACTAGACGTTAACCCCTATGAGGAGTCCCTTAGCGGTGGACCCTCCGGTTTCTGGATTCAACAAGGCAGGCATGATTCTATTTGAAGAGGATCTGACTGACGGAAGGCAGAGGCATTTTGGCTCAAATGCTGGTCTGCGGACCAGACTTCTAAAATTTATTGAAACTTCTAACTTCAAGAAGCCCCTTGTATGGCAAAACTATGTACTAAAAAAATATAAACCTCAATAAAACCATATTCAGGCAGTCCCCAGGTTACAAACATCCGACTTACAAACAACTCCTACTTACAGAGGGAGACAACAGGAAGTGAAGGGAAATTCACTCGTGTAAGAGTTCTCATAGGGTAAAAGGTGTCTCCACTGGAGCTTTATCACCAATCCTTGTTTCCACAACAACCCCAAATTTTCAAAATCCAGTTGTCCTAGAGACAGAAAGTGAGTTGAAATCTTCTGACCAGGGGTAGAGACAGCAAAACGAATCATACAGGGGTGTTAACCCTTCCCTATGCTATCCAAAAAACGTAAAATATTTTGGCTGGAGCTACACTTAAAGTACCTGTTTTGACTTGAAAACAAATTCGACTGAAGAACAAACCTACAGTCCCTAGCTTGTTTGTAACCGGGGATCCGCCTGTAGTCACAAAAACATGTGACCATATACGCTATATAATAAACCAACATGTCCTTGCTAAATGTTCCAAGAGGTCGACACATTTTGCATAGTCTCTTCTTCAGGACCCCTAAGGAAGCCATCCTCCTCTTGGTACCAGTAAAGTCCAATACCTTCTAGCATGGTAGTACAGGTTTTACATGAATGGGGTACCTCACATCTAGCCCTACTGTGTGTTTGTGTTTTTTTTTTTTTTTTTTATGGAGAAACTAGTCTCACAGGTGTGAATTTGGCTCATTCTTCCACACAAACAGTCTCAAAATCTGGAAGGTTCCATGGGCCTCTTTTGAACTATAATCTTTAGTTCTTTCCATAGATTTTCTATTGAAGTAAAGTCAGGTGATTGGCTGGGCCATTCTGGCAGCGTTATTTTGTTTGAAACCTGTAGAGCGTTTCCTTGGCGTTGTTTTGGGATCATTGTCTTGCTGAAATGTCCACCTTCGTTTCATTTTCATCATCCTGGTAGATGGCAGCAGAATTGTTATATCAAGAATGTCTTGGTTCATTTTTCCTTTCACCCTTCCTTCAATGACCTGAAGTTTACCAGTACTTCAGACCCACACCATGATGTTCCCACCTCCAAACTTCACTATTGGTATGGTGTTTTTGGGGTGATGTGCAGTACCATTTGACCTCCAAACATGGTGTGTATTATGGCATCCAAAGAGTTCAGTTTTGGTCTCCTGTGACCAGACTATATTCTCCCAGTATTTTACAGGCTTGTCTAAATGTGTAGCAAACGTTAAACGATCTTCAACATGCTTTTTCTTCAGCAATGGAGTCTTGCATGGTGAGCGTGCATACAGGCCATGCATTACTTATTGTCTTCTTTGAAACAATTGTGCCTGCTAATTCCAAGTTTTTCTGAAGTCCCCCATGAGTGGTCCTTGGCTCTTGGATAATTCTTCTAAACATTATTTTTACTCTTCGAGGTTTCCTCTTCTCGATTATGGCCCCAACAGTGCTCACTGGAACATTCAGAAGTTTAGAAATCCTTCTGTAACCAATGCCATTATTATGTTTTGCAACATTAAGGCTTTTTTTTAAATAATTTGCATTGACAAGGGGCAGGATTGCTTTCTAATTACTAATGGATTTCAGCTGGTGTCTGGTCTTTCCATGGCTTTTTGCACTCCCTTTCTTCATGTGTTCAACACTTTTTTTTTTTTTTTATTTTTTTTTTTTTTCCTTGTGTCCTTACATTTTATTACACATAACTTAATTTCTGAACTTATTTGCTTTGGTTTCTTTGTATGTATGGACTGCATGGGTTGTTACTGACATGTGGTGAAAATAGCACTTTTAGAAATATATTTACCTTTGAAAAATGGTGAGGTGTTCAATACTTTTTTTAACTGCTGTTTCAAAGACGAAATTTGCTGGGTAAATGTTAAGTGTAGTTAAATGCACCACTGCCTGCTCCTTTTACTATTTTTGCCTGGCTTTCTCTATAATTCCAGCACTCCAAACAGGAGAATTGCAGCTCTCCTACACACTAGCCTTACTGGCTTCCCACTCTTATGCATTCACAAACCGCATAGTAGTCTATAAGACCATTCACAGGAAAAAAAAGCGTTCAGTGATCGGACAAGGGGAGAGGAAAGGCTGGTAGTGCCCTATATGTACCAGATGTTTACATTGTTTGCTATGGGCTTAACAATTAGGTTTCTTGTATATACCTTTTTGTCATTACTTGAAGGGTCAGTTCACATTTACCAAAACACTGCCAATGCAGGTAAGGGAGCCTGTTGCTAAAAACCAACTGTGCAGCTTTGACCACAGTTGAATAATGCCCTTGCAGTATGTGTTGGCCATTTACGTGCCTCCCAAAGCAAGACTGAAATACCCCCTGAGATGACATCATCCCGTCCGTCCTTGTTCCTAGGATGTTGCGAAGACACTCCCAACTGATTTTCATTTCTATCATGATGTGTTCAATACTTAATTTACCCGCTGTATGTTGCCTGGTAAGAGGTCAAGCAAGTATTTGTTTTTACTGGCTTACCCACTTATTTGTTTTAATTTAACTTGAATCTTCCATTTGTATGCAACCGTAGGCACATTCAGGTTTACTGCTGAGTGTCACAAGATCCCGGATTACTAGAACATGCTTGTAGAAACATTTTTGTACAGGTTGGTAGCCTGGTCTGACTTCTTGCTTTTCATATTTGGCTCTTGATTGTGAAGAGCATCCTCATTAGGGAAGAGTGAGGCATGGGTGGATTAAGGGTGTTAAGCTGGAGAGTTGGTCAGCGTTAACACACCAATGCACCGATGGCCTTCAGGACCAGAATATGTGGCTAGAAGGCCAAAGTCCCCTTGAGGATGATCACCTCACCAACATGCTGGAGAGTGGGCAGGTCCCATTTTGTGTAGTCTAAAGGGTGTAAGATGAGCTCTGTGGAAAATCTTGGAAAAACTGTGGAAAACTGGATGAGACGATCCAATAAAGAGACTAACATTTTAAATGGAAAGTTCCATATATCCTCCCAGTCGTCAGTAAACCAGCGCTAGCAAAGCGCAGATGGCTCCGGAGAAGTTACCCTGAGGAGATGTGCATAGAGGATAGAAGTGGGCTTCTCAGAGCGTTCATACTTTGTAATTCTTTCCAGATCTGAGGTCACCAGCTGAGCCATCTGAGGGGAATGGACTCATGAAAGCATGGGAGAGCTGTAGATACCTAATTGTGGTTAGAAACAAAGTAGTCAAAGGGGTGAATCCATAGTGGCATCTTTAACTTATTTGATCAATTTAGTCTAAGTCAGGGAGTGGTTAGGTAGTGTAGGGTTTTTCCATAGGGGAGAATTTGGGGTAACTGCAGAATAATACCGCTCCTAGGCAAGTCCCACTTTCCAGGCCTTTAAAGTAGTGAGCATTGAGGGTATTAAGTCATACGGAATTCTAGAACCTCTGAAAGGCAGACATTTAGGAACCCCAACGGAGCGCAGCCTTCAAAACTGTGAATGAATTAGTAATGTCCGGATTCAGCCACCAGGCCACAGTGACCAGCTGGGTATCAATCTAGTATTTGTGACAATTGGGTAACACTAGGCCGCCTTGCAACACGGGGCGCATTAGTGTGGACAGCTTAACACAAAGATGGTGTGGACCCCAAAGAAAGGAGGAGAGCAGCATGCCATGCAGCGGTGTTAAAAAAATCCTTTGCAGGTAAATTGCGGAACAAGTTGAATTTGGGTAGATTTTTCATTTTAATAAGATTAACATGCCCTAGAAGAGACAGGTGAAGGTTATCCCATGCTTTTAGTTTAGTCTTGACCGGTTTTACAACTGGAGTCAGGTTTAGCAGGATGTAATTGGTTATCTCGCAAGAAACTATGACCCCAAGGTAGGTGAGTTCATGTACACAGAATTGTTACTTTTAGTAGCTTTGTTACTTTTTAAATATCAATATACCCTGTCATTTCATCCTCTATTAAAGAGAATTTTCTTTTGCTGCATTTGGCTCTTGGTAACGAAAAAGCTGCTGTGTTGTGCTTGATTGTTTTAATACTATGAAAAGAGGAAGTTTTTTTTTTTTTCCCTTTGTGGCGGTTCTCAATTGTTCCACTGACAGTCACATCCTTTCTGCCATATGTGGTAAAAGTCTGTCATCTGTGTCTCATCTGTGAGTAAGCAGAACTGGCTGTAGCCTTGCCGGACGTTGTGTTTTCCATAAGTTGTTCACTGGATGTTTTCAGTTGACGCCCTTAATGCTGCAATAATAATGTGACCTCGGTGTTGCACACAGTAGGACTTTAATAGGATATCACTAGAGGTGATCCGCTTGGCATTACAAAACCTTTATCCCTCGTTTGTTTGTCAAGCTTAAATTACAATGCCAGGCCAACTAGTAAAAAGTCCTCTGTCACACAATTTTTCCTGTGTGTTGCATTTTATTTTTTTAAATACGAAGTAATTATAAATATTTGATGGCTAAATAGTGGTACATCCAAAGAAAAATACTTGGTACTTTTAAAACCACCTCTGTTGTTTACATGCCTTGTTTGAGCTCCGGAAAGCTTTACTTCATGACCAGAGCATTTTTTGCTATTCAGCTTTGCGCTACTTTTTACTGGCGATTTCGTGGTCATGCAACACTATACGCAATTTACATTTTTTTATCTTTTTTTTTTTTTTTTTCCATACGAATAGAGCTTTCTTTTGGTGGTATTTGATTACCACTGAGTTTATTTTTTTGCAATATAAACTAAATGGGGCCGAAAAATTTTGGAAAAAATTTTTTTACTTTTTGTTTTTAAAACCTATCCAGTAAAAAAAAAATCCAATTTTTTTTTTTTTTGTGCGAAAGTTAGGGTCTACAATCTATGGTGTATATACTGGATTTGATGCAGCTATTGCAGTATACTGGTAATGGTAATGGCAGGCAATCTGATGCTGTCTGGGAGGTACACTAACTGTCTCTAAAAACATCAAAAGTGACACTAATAAAGTGATCAGTGCTAACTGTACACTCACTGTTCTAATGACACTGGCTGGGAAGGGGTTAACAATGAGGGGAAATCAAAGGATTAATTGTGCGCCTAAGGGTCCATTCACACTAGCGCGACTTGTCAGGCTCACCATTGAATAGTAAAGGACCCGTTCTAATAGGAGCAACACAAGTTGCTCCGACTTAGAAAAAGGGTCCTGTACTACTTGGGGGCGACCTGGAGGCGACTTGCATTGACTTCAATTATATGAAGGTCACGCTGTGCACCGCAACTTCACAGGTCGCCCCACAAAATCTTGTCGCGGCAGTGTGAATGCGCTGTAACAATGTGTGTAATATATGCTGTGTTTACTTTGCTATCTGTTTTCTTTCTCCCTGCTTAGCAGGGAGCAGAAACAGCCAGATCGATCGCTGTTCTCTGTGTAATTTTACCACAGTTGGTCAGCTGACTTCAACCAAGATTATTGGCTGAAGTCAGCTGCTAAACTAGTGCTGTGTCCAGTCACAGCAGGGGGCACGCCCAAATCCAGAAGAGAGGCTGCAACGTTCTTGTACATCCCCTGGCCTGGAGCTTCCACCCGCTCGCAGTACACCCTCTGTGGGTGGGGGCAAGCGGTTAAAGCTGATTGTTTTTGTTTTTATTAGTCTTTGGGATACAGCACCAAATTATTTATGTGCGTATCCTATTACCAGCAGACAGTCTCTGATAATCATCCCTGGAGTGTCTCCTGCACAGCTGTTGGATTTTTCCCCTGATCGGCTGTCTTTTGGTGCTTTAAAAGGTTAACAGAAGGTGTTGCTGCATTTGGGCACCAATGATGGGGCATAATTCCTCCCATTGATATACATGATGGGAGCGTATCTTTCTTTAATATAAATGATGGGGGCACCATTCCTCCCAACTGACATCGTTGGGCACTATTCCTTTCAATAATATCAATCGTAGGGCACTATTTCACCACCCACTGACCATAGGTGCTATATAAACTATTTTTTCTCTTACGTCCTCTGACAGTCGCCGCCCACTCATACAGTCTTCACTACTGGGTATTGGTCTTATCCACTGAAGTAAGCTAGGTAGTAATCTCTTTTGGGGTTCATGGATCTCTATACTGCTTGCTACCAAACGGATTTGGGAATGCTGCTAGCTGGGGGTATTGGACCAGAGGGACAGCCCCCTTTGTCTATACAAAGGTTTTGTGAATGTTTCTAACAAAATCTTATGCCTAGCTTACTCCTGTGGATAAGACCAATACCCAGTAGTGAAGACTGTATGAGTGGGCGGCGACTGTCAGAGGACTCCGAGAAAAGAATTTTACGATAAGTTCTTATAAAAATTCTATTTTTTCGACCCCCCCCTCCGACCGCTAAGTCTGAGGCATGGGTTACTCCCACTGATGCTGGGGCATTTTCTTCTCCTGCTGGCCACAGTCCAGCCCTCTAAATTCTAAAGGATCGTGAACTGGCCCTTTTTGCTTAGAAAGTTCGCAAGCTCTTGACCTAGAGCGCAGCATAAGACAAATTTCTAAAATGGCTCGAATATCCGTTCACATCTACGGAATGTTGTGGCTTAAAGCTTGAACTGCAAAAGCTGCCTGCAAAAGGCACCATGCACTTATGCCTTCTTGAGAACACCTTAAGACAGGAAGTGTTGGAAGTGTTAGTGCCTACATCACCAGGTAAAATAGATGGATTAAAGCCTAGAATTTTTTTTTTTATTATTTTTTTAGATGTTTCTGAGAAGGTGATGGCTGAATGCATGGATTTCTCAACTAGCTCAGCATAATTGTCCCAATAGCTGGGCTGGTGACTAGCTAGCCGAGTCCAATTCTCATTAACATTCAATGGAGAAACCCCCAGTGCCTAAATATTTAGCCCTGCTTCACACCAGTGCGGCTTTGAAAGCGTGCTACTTCAACCCGATTTCAAAGATGCAGATTAGTGCGATTCACACCTCCCTGATTTAATTGCGGCTTGCAACTTCATTTACCAGTAGTTTATACAAGTCTCAATGAAATCCCAAAAAAGTAATGCAGGAACCTTTTACAAAGTTGCTGCAACTCTAGTCGCAACTAGTTGAATGGTTCCATTGCCAGGCAGTGGGGTGTGAATTGTCATGTCATTTTTGAACTGTCAAATCGCATGACAAATGGCACCAGTGTGAACCAGGGCTTAAATTGGTTCTAAAGTCAAAATATTTTTTTAACCTTAATGCATTTCCTGCTCCAACACGAAACACAACCTATTTCCAGAGATATCAGACCTCTAATATAAAGGTCATAACCACATGGGAACTATCCAGGATAACTGTCGGATAAAACCCCCCTCAGGCATTAATCGCAACTTAAAGAAAAGAAAAATCATAAATGGAACATGAAGAGAGGGAAAGGACAGGCTCGTAGTGCAATACTGTCATACAGTTTTTTATTATGTAGGCATCAATAAGTACATCATGAAATACAGCATGGATCAGCCAGCCTTGCTTGCCAGCAAGGGTGATGGTGTCAGCCACTCAAACTCTGCCCAAAATTACAGTATTGCACTAGGAGTCTGTCCTTTACTCTCCATCGTCCATTTTTGATGTTTGGGAGTTGTGATGCCTGCCTGAGAGGGTTCATCTGACAGGTATCCTGGATATTGCTCATGCCTTTTTTTATCCCTTGTTAGAGGGCTGATATCTCTGATATCTCTGATAAGAGGCTGCGTTTGGTGTTGGAGCACAGGAGTGATCACTTGTGATTTCCAATCAGCATCTCCACCTGTGGATGGACTTTAGTTTCTACTGTGTAGTTTTTTTTTTTTTTTCCTTTCATTCATATTAATATATTTTTATCACTGATTTATTTACCATTGATAAAATATTAGTATGTACTTTTGAGTATCAATCACACTTTTGTTAATTATATATATATATATATATATATATATATATATATATATATATATATATATATATATATATATATATATATATATATATATATATATATATAATATATTATGGGAACTTATGTACTGTATATACACTTTTTCACTTGTATTCAGACAGTCACTAAGTGCTGGTTCACATTAGTGCGATCACAGAGATCGCATGTAAATCGGAGCACACTGCTCCTAAATTACATGCGATCTCTGTGCGGTGCAAATTTCAGCCATACAGTTTGGCTGAATTTGCTCCGCAATCGCACTAAACACGCACATGACCTTTTTTTTTTTTTTTTATCCGCAGCAGAATCGGATCGCATGGTGGTTCACACTAGTGCGATCTGATTCTGTGCGAACTTGCAGATCACACTGCGATGTGCGATCTCAACTGGGGGTGTTGTTAACTCTTAATTGCCACCCCATGCGTATCGCATATGGCAGTGTGAACTGCCAGGGGTGCGGATGCGATGCGGGAACACGCTGCATATTCGCAGATTTCCCGCATCGCAGAAGTGTGAACCGGGACAAAATGCTGCTGCTTTATAATTTTGTCAATGTTTATTTTGGTTATCTGTAAACATTAACCACTTTACCTCCAGTAGGTTTTACCCCCTTCATGACCAGGGCATTTTTTGCTATTCAGCACTGTGCTTCTTTAACTGGCGAATGTGCGTTCATGCAACGCTGTACCCAGATTAAATTTTATATAATTTTTTACACAAATTGAGCTTTCTTTGGTGATATTTGGTCACCACTGGGTTATTTTCTTTGTTCGGTAAAAGAAAACCGTTTGAAAAAAATATATATATTTTTATGGATGTTTTATTTAAGTTATGCAAAGTGAATGTGGACATGTAACAAATATATAATAGGTATTATCCCAATTTGCCTATAAAAGTGGGAATGCCCTTTAAATCTTTCAGATCTGCATTATTTCTGACCTCAATAATACCAGTGCATTACTGTTTTGTCATGCATGTGCTCAGCAGAGAACTGTGACAATCTCTAGATCTGAGGGATCAAAGGAATTACATTTTTAGTAGTGATGTTTTGGCTGTGTAATTGTTTTTCAGCCTAATCCTAATATTACTGCGGTTGGACTTTACTTGGAACATTTTTATGACTATAAAATGACTATTAAAAATGTGTTTTTAGGTTTTTAGTTTGAATTAATAGAGCACTTGGTTATTTTCTTTGGGTTGATATTTGCATTAAATGCATTGCAATGACTGTGCATTTGTGATTGGGAGTGTCATAATAATTTTTTTTACTTTATTTCAGCGATTAAGACGACTGTCCACAAAGTACAGAACTGAAAAAATTTACCCTACAATCACTGGAGAAAAAGAAGAAAATGTTAAAAAGAACAGATATAAAGATATTCTGCCGTGTAAGTAATTTTCTTATTTTTACTAAATCACTTTATCTTTGTATGTGCTCCTTCCTTTTTTTAATTGTAATTGGCTAGAGGATAAAACCCCTGTCAAGGTTTTTATTGCAGTTTGTTGTAGAGTCACTCTTTTTAATTGCCCTTTTTGCCAATTTAACTGGGAATAAAAACGAGAATGTGAAACCAATATTTTGAGTTGATGCCAGACCAGGAATAGAGAAGGAATCTTCCAATGTGCACTTTTTTCTGCGACAGCCATCTTGGGAGGCGATTTCTCCCTGTACCTTACGTTGTTGCCCTTCCAGGACAGGAAGTGAAGGGAAATTTCCTTAATGGAACAGAGGTGGCAAAAAAAGTAAAGGACAGCAGTTTTAATCTTTCACAAAAAAAAGGGCTTTAGTTATGCTTTAACCACTTGCCTACCAGGCACTTTCACCCCCTTCCTGCCCAGGCCAATTTTCAGCTTTCAGCGCTCACGCTTTGAATGACAATTGCGCGGTCATGCTACACTGTACCCATATGAAATTTTTATCGTTTTTTTCACACAAATAGAGCTTTCTTTTGGTGGTATTTTTATTTCTTACAAAAAAAAAAGAAGGCCGAAAATTTTGTCTTTCTGCGAGTAAATTTTGAAAATAAATATTTTTTTTTCTCCTTCACTGATGTGCGCTGATGAGGCGGCAATGATGGGCATTGATGAGGTGGCACTGATGAGGGGGTACTAATATGCCGCACTGAGAGGTGGCACTGCTGGGCACTGACGGGCGGCACCATCAGTGCCCACACTTAGTGCCCATAGTGCTGCCAGTCAGTGCTCATCAGTGCCTAGATGAGCAGACACTGATGGGCATTGACTGGCAGCACTATGGGCGCTGATTGTGGGCACTGATGGAGGGCACTGTGGGCACTGATGGTGGGCACATTGTATTTTATTTACCTCTGTTGTAATCAGGGCACTGGTGATCAGTGCCCTGATTACATTTTTCTGTGTCCCCGAACAGCTCTGCTCCTTCCTCACACGCAGTCTCTGTGTGAGGAAGGAGAGCTGGCGATGAGAGATTATCTCATATGTTTACATATGAGATCATCTCTCATTGCATGGGCCGATCATGTGGTAAATGGCTGCTGTGATTGGCCATTTACCACGATCTGTGATTGGCTGTGTCCAAGGGACACGGCCGACACAGACTTTCCCCGATGCGCGCTCGCGGGAGCGCGCGGGGAGCCTGTCACTGGGAGGCCGTATAAAGACGGCCTACCAGAAATTAGAGCCCACGCTGTAGCCATCTTTCGGCTATAGCGCGGGCCGGAAGAAGTTAAAGAGACTGTCACCAGACTGTTCATTTACAGCAAAATAATCCTATAAGACAGGCCTTGACCTATCCCAGGAGCCCTGTCGCCATGGTGACTAGAAATTGTGTCCTGACGCCTGGGCTTTTGTTAGCCCATTCCTTGCTCACAATTCTTATTGTTAAACATCTTCAAAGTAGTACCTTTTTTTTTTTTTTTTTTTTTTTTTTTCTAATTGTAAATAGTTACACCCAATTCCATAAAATTATCTTTTTTTCCCCTGAATGAGCCCTTGTGTAAACATCCAAAAGCCCTGGGCTGGGTCCACCATTTTGAATATGATGCCAGCAGACCCCAGCAAGCTCAAAGGTGTCACTAAAGTGACACGTTATAGCTGAGTAAATACTAGTAGATTTTTGAACAATTATACATACAGTAGTATGAAAATTGTCCGAACATTCGATGACTTGTTGAAAATTCTCATCTTCAAGATTACGTTTGCGTTTACTGTTAGGTTTTTGGTATGAGTGGAATTTCCGAAGTAAAACTTACCTTTTTGAAATTTGTATGTTCAAAAAATTGTTTTCCACCCTGCTCCTTTGGTTTTCAACCGCAGTGACGAGAATGCTCAAAGTTAATTTGACCCTACTGATAATTGGAACACTGAACAAACATTCTTAAATTTAGAAGGAAATTCTACAAGTGTATGGCCAGCTTCAACTATTATCCTTTATGCTTCCCACTGCAGCTACAATAAAGCAGTACTTAACGCTCTCAATTAACATGAACTGTTTTTAACTCTTTTTACTGCTAGCCTTAGTAAGTAGATGGGAATTTCTATTTACTTGTTTTAAATTAAGAACATTTTAAGATAAATTGATAAAAGCACCAAATACTCACCTGCGGTGCATTTTTGTTGCGTTTTTTTAAGCTTATGTCCAAGTTTCACAGGTGCATGCTGGGAGTCGGGAATCAAGAAAACTCACCAAAAAATATGATATGCGTTTTTAAGCACATCAGTGTGAAAGGAGTCATAAAGGTTATGTAGAGAGGTGTATAAAGGTTAATTAATAACCATTACCAGAAGAGAAAAGGGCTAAGACCTGCAAGGAGGGGGGGGCTTTTCTAGGGTATTGACTAGTCCAATCTTTTTAGTAGGTTTCTAAGACACATTTCAAATGAATAAAATATAATTTGTGGACATATGCACTTAGTTGTTGTTCAAAATACTTTGACTTTAAATTTTTTAGGTTGTCAACTGGGTCCCTGTAAGGTCCTTTGAACAGATCCATATAAAACATGTTTGCATTTGCTTGCAATAAGATCTTGGTCTTTATATTGCAATAATAACATAAAATGCCTTAGGTGTGCGTGTTACTTTATACCTGGACACTGTTCTTTGTGTATGGCATACATTGCTAGTTTACAGTGGAATATGTTGAAAAATGATTTGACTACCTTTTACTGTGTGTATATCTTCAATTTTAGGCTGTAACTCAAATCTGTTTAATTACTTGTGTCCCAGATGCTGTTTGGCTGACGCAACTGGTTTTAGTGTTGCACTGGGAACAGTGTCCAGCAATAAACCCACAAGTTGATTGTTTCATTCTACAAACCACTCCATTGGAGTGCGCTGTAGAAACAAATGTTAAAACAATGCGTCTTCTGTTTTACATTGAGGGTGTAGTGACATCACACCACTTCCTGTTAGTACAGAGGGCGGGGCAGAGCTGTTACAGGCAACCCTGTCCAGCTTCTTCTTGGAGCAGCAGGTCCCTGCTTTAGTCCTCTGTGTGTGTGTGTGTGTGTGTGTGTGTGTGTGTGTGCATAATATACCTTACGTTTGTTTATAAAATACTCCATCGTATTCTCTTCCTAAAATGAATCCCCCGGTCACAACAGTGGTGTCAGATGATCTGGATATCATTTGCTTTCATTTATTTGAGCAGTTGATGAGACACCACAAGATAATTCGAGTTTTTGGAAAAAATCCATGAAATTGCTATTGTGCTAATTTTTGTGTTCTTGTCAACCCTACTAGTTCATCTCCTAATGCCATGCTAACATTTTATGCACACTGTCTCCCCTCCTCCCTCCCACATGCATTACAATGTAGTGCTGAATGGGGATTAAAGCTCTCCTAAAATAAAACTCATATGCTTGAGCTTTACCTTGACACTACATTGCATAGGTCACACTAATGTCATAATTTGATCAGGAGACTAGCAGGGAAATTTTTTTTATTTTTTAATCCAAATAAAGATAAGTTAAAGCCCAGTGGGTACCACAAAAATATTGTGTGAAACCATGTTGCCAAAGGCTAATAAAGAAATGCTTTGCTACTTAATAAGGAAAACTGGTTTGGGGATCTGGGCATAATTAAACTTTATTGCAGCAATAAGCTTGTGTGTATAAATACACATATATGCCGTGGTTGTAATTTGTATACACTGTCATATTTCTCTTATTTTTAATTTAGTTTATTTCTCAACAGTTGACCACAGCAGAGTAAAACTTGCACTGAAAATTCCTTCCTATGAATCGGATTACATCAATGCAAATTTTATCAAGGTATGTCTCATTAACTGTTCATCAAGTTGTATTTTTTCTTTTCTGCTGACTGTATTGTATTACTGAGCTAGGTTACACATGAAGTATTTATGCAGTTTGGGAATTGTTTTTAATGCATGATATTCTTATCGTGTATAGAGAAAACAAAGATCTGTTTCACCTTGGTGACGGTGCTTCTCCACTCACTGTAGCTATTTGTATATACTCGTCTTCATGCTTTATTCTTCACTAGCTAATTGTTTATATTAATGCAAATGTTTTTAAAGAGGTTTTTTATTTTTTACTATTACCTCACTGCATTTTCATTACTGTTTGCTGGGATGCATTTTACTAGGTGGTGGGGGTTGTTGTTCAGTATTTATATAGCGCCAACAGATTTATGCAGCACTTGACAATATGAAAGGGAGACAATACAGTAGAGATGCACAATTGTGGATAAAATAAAAAAACAGATTTTGGATTCTTTTTTCTTAAATTAAAGATCACGATTCTCACCGTAATGTCCTCTTTCACATAATAAAGTTAGTCAAATTTTTTTGTATTATTATACAGGATTTATGGAGTGCCGACAGTTTACGCAGCGCTTTACAACTTGAGGGTATACAGTATAAATGCAATACACTTTAATACAGTAGGAATCAGAGGGCCCTACTCATTAGAGCTTACAATCTAAGAGGGAGGGTCAAGAGATACAAGAGGTAATAACTGGGGGGGAAAATGGGCATTTGGAGAAAATATGATTCCCCCCCCCCAACAATTGCGTTTGAAATGCCACTGCGCAAATACAGTGTGACCTAAAGTATTGCAAAGACCGCCATTTTATTCTCTAGGGTCTCTGTTAAAAAAAAAACATATATATATATAATAGGCCTGCACGATATTGTAAAAGAAATATATTGCGATATTTTTTTTTCAACGATATATATATTGCGATATTGACTGAGCGGTGAGCGCCGTGAGCAGCAACACAGCAAACGAATTTCTGACCATACAGGGTTAATATGTTACTGTAGGGAATGGGATTCAGTGCAGACTGCAGCCTTGTACCATAGGGTTAATGTTACTGACACTGTAGGGATTGGAAAGGATGCTGGGAATGGAAATCATGAAGCATGCAGGCAGCCTTGTAAATTTTAATTGCAGATACAGGGCACTAGGCAGGTCAGGGTAAATATAATATGGTAAAATCAATTACTCAGTGACTGTGGAATCGATCAGATTAGACAGTGGTGGTGGTAGGAGGCTGGAGCGGTGGACTAGGAGCCGGGAAAGGATCACAGCACAGCCGCATACACTTACTCACTCGTGCACTGCAGCCCGCCCCACACGTTCAGTGAGTCTCACTCTCCGCCCTAGTTTTCTCAATGGCACATTCAGGGAGTCAATCATACCGTGAGTAGCGGCACATCGGAACCAATCAGGTGTGCAGGCACGCGTGATTGGTTAGCTGTGCAGCTAATCACGGCATGATTGGCTCCCTGAATGTGCCATTGAGAAAACTAGGGCGGAGAGTGAGACTCACTGAACGTGTGGGGTGGGCTGCAGTGCACGAGCGAGTCAGTGTATGCTCACCGCTGAAGTGTCCCGACTTCTCCCTGCCTAACACGGAAGTCTGTGAGTCCTCCTCCGAGTCCCTTCCCCCTGCCTATGCAAATATCGTGACCTCGGCGATATGAATATCGCCTACGGCCGCGAAACGATAGTCGATATCATATCGACTATCATTCAGCCCTAATGTATAATGTTTGGGGGTTCTAAGCAATTTTCTAGCAATAAATACTGATTTTAACTTGTAAGCGAAAAATCGATTTAACTACCGTATTAATCGTGCAGCTCTACAATAGTTACAATAAAATACGGGAGGATTAAGAGGGCCCTGCTCCGAAGAGCTTACAATCTAATGGGGGGAGAAGGTAGTACAAAAGGTTGTAATTGGTGAATGAACTGACGAAAGAGGTAAAAGATTAGTTGGAGTGATAGGCTTCCCTAGACAATCGAATCGAAGAATGTAGGTCATAATCTATATTGTAATTCCAAAACTTCAAGGTGTTTTTGGCTCTGTTTATTTGGACATCTGTTTGCGTTTGAGTTTTGGGCACTGTGCCGACTGTTAGAGCACACTGCCATGTTTGTGGAACTAGCTTGAGATCCGTGCTTGGTGACACGGTATATCCTTCTGCTGTAAGTAGCCACTTGAAATTGGGTAACCTATAGACATAAAGGGATATACTGTACCTGTTCTGGCATGATTTGGTAGTATAAGTTAAGTCATAGTGCCATGAAAACATTCCTTGCATCATACACGAAGCCTGAGTTTTTGACACAAGACAGATAGTTCAATGGATCCCTGCTTTATACACATACATCAGGCTCTTCCATATGCACTTTACAGCAGATGGAGGTCCTTCAGACCCCGGCCATCATTTTTACAATCTTGATAATATGCTCACTGTAGCATAGTTTTCAAGTTCTGGGCTAACATCCGTTAGACTTGGTGTGCCTGTTTTAGCACATCCTCGTCAAAGTTTAACCTGTACCCATGTGGTTATTTTGTACATTGATTGACATCCTGTCAGTTTGAACTAGTTATTGCTTTGCTTCTGGTGTTTTGTCCCTTTTGAACAGGACAACTAGTATTTCAAGAATCCATAAAATATTAAGAAAAATTTGAATCCACTTCTTTTTTTTTTTTTTTTTTGACATTGGCTTTATGGCATTCCCTGTACACACACACTCAGACTGGGACAGGTGAGACTTATATTAGAAGCCAGTTGGGCTATGCTGCATGCACATGTATTGACAAAAAACATCCTGAGATCAGCTAAAGCAAAATGGCTTTATTGTGCTTCTGTCAAGTCTGCATGCTGGTAATATGCTTCAACTTAGTGTTGTTGACTGTGCTGTGGTGCTGCTGTATTTTGAGGTCAAGAATCTGGATGTGCTGCGTGACCGGGATACTAGGATCACAAAAATGGCAACACCGAATTTCAAGCTTTCATGTTAATATGGTCAATATTCTGAGCTATGGCTTAATAGCTGTTTGAGCATAGCAAAAAATGTTTCAAGGTTTAGGCTATCTCAAGTATTGGGAGGTGACCTATAGAAATAATGTTAAAGATTCTCTGCACAGATTCGACCAGTAGCAAAAAGATTTTGGCAATGGGCTGTCAATGTTTTAGAAGGCCGTGGCTGTTGGCACCTGTCTGATCAGGATGAAGGTTGGGCATTAGGCTTTTGGTATGACTGAGATTAACCGTGCTTCAGTGACACACTGAACAAATGACACATGTACTTTAGTCTAGTCTGTGTAGCTGACACTGGATTATGGAGTACACTTTTAAATCTGACATAACCTTCTGGTTTAAAGGAAAAAATAAAAAAATTGGGAGTTTAAACCATTCCCATTCATGAACAAAACAGTTTGGCTTTGCCGAGAGCTTGTAGCTTTGAAGTCTTTCATTTTCAGTGTATGTGTGTCATATATTCAAGATTTCAGCCAAGCAAAGGCTCATCTGGCTTATATTATATTGAAAGCCTTTAGTTAAAATGAGCTATAGAGGATGAAATCACGAAAAAAATAAATAAAAACTTTTTGGTGTGGTTAGGGATTCCCTTAGAAGTTTTTTTTAGTTTGATTTTTTTCAGAATTTCCTTTCATCCTCTGGTTTTAGAGTAGTTACAAGTGGTTTTATACTCATTCACTATAGGTTCTTGACAATCTCATAAAGCGACTTTTAAAAGCAGTTATTTGTAAGACTAACACCTATTTTGTTCATAATGTTTTTTTAGATTCTAACATTAAATTGTCATTTGGACCCCTCATTGTCCACTCCTGGACTTTTTATATGAAATTGCTCAATTACTGCAGCAATGTGCCCATGAAGAGATTCTTTGCGCACCCCAGTCCTATCTCTGATTTACAGTCTCAACAGTACTCTTCTGGAGAAGCTGTTTTTGAGAAATTTCTCCAATTGACTAGGGTTGGCTAATATCTGATTTATGCAGTGCATACTACCTGCTTCACCTTCTCACTACACCTGCACAGTGTATGATCCCGGGCCCCATCTGAAAGCGTCAGAATGTTCTTCTTTGAGGGATTTATTAATTTAGCATCTCCCCCCTCCCCCCCAAATGAATGCACAAGTAATAAACATTAAGAGGTGTGTGCCCCCCCCCCCCTCACAGATACTCAAATGCTTCTTCAGCCCCAGTGTAAAAGAGAAGAATGGCCAAAGCTTTTTTTGGCCCTACTTTTCCTGTGGATCACAGGAGTGCAGTTCATTCTGCACTCTTTTGACCCGTTTTAAGATAGCGGGCTAAAGCCTGCTGTTGGCTTATGTCACTCAGAGGGTCCAGGCTGGGGAGAGATCCTAACTTTACATTCCGGATGCACCCTGGTCCAGCAGCTGGCTCAGCCTCTCAGCTGCTCCACGGGTAGACTGAGCCAGCTGCTCTTTCCCTTGTTGTAGTAAATCTCTGGAGTATTGTGCCTTAGTTGTGATGGCTTGACCACACTTACAGGGCAGTCCCAGGGGGTATACTCCCACTTCCTGCTATAGGAGTTCAGTTTTTTTTTTTCTTTTTTTGCCTAGTCAGGAGTAAAGACCTAGTTGCTTGCTGGGATCTCTGGTCCTAGCTTTTTTTTTTTTTTTTTAATTCTTTATAAGTATTGCAACAAGAAAAATACAGACAATAACAAATACCAGTCCTTGTTACAGGCGGGACGGCATAACAACCAAAAACATAAGCCACCCCCCCTCCCCCCAACGCCTGGGCAGCGCATCCAACAGAACGGAGTAATAGGGCCCTGAGGCGACTGGAGAGGAGCAGCCCACCCCCAGCCACCCTTCCATCCATAAAGGTACAGGATACAAATACATCACATTACAGCTGGATTATAGCATACAACTAAATAGTGGAGACATCCCCAGACTGAAAAACACTAGAGAAAGATTGGGCCTAAATGGACAACTACGGTGAAGTCGTTACCTAAATTAAACTATCCCACGGTCTCTGTAGATTCCACCCAAGCCTTCCACACCTTCTCAAATTTTCGGAGACAACCCCTGGGACACATAGGTAGCCTTATGCCAAGGTAGGACAGCATTCACCATCCCCTTCCAAAATTCCAACGAAGGAGGGGACACCTTCTTCCAGTGCAACAAGATAGCTTTCTTGGCATAGAATAGCAGGATAATCAATAGCGTCCTATGGCCACCGAAGGGACCACCTCCTCCACCTCCTTTTTTTTATTTTTTTTCTGTTCCTGTGAGAACTGCAATCAACTGCCAGACTGGGCGATGAACTGGATATCGTAGATCCAGTGCAGCTGCCATGTTGTGGCTGGCTGCTGTAATTTTCGGCGGCCATATTTGTGTAGTCCGGCGACCATTTTCTTGTAGTTTCACACTATAAGCGCCCATGTTTCTCTTACGTCCTCCGACAGTCGCCGCCATCTTCATATTCGTCACAATGGGGTATTAGACTTTGCTCCGTAGGAGTAGCTAGGCAACAGAATATGTCAATATTAAAGCTTTTAACATATCCCCACCCCAGGGGGTGGTCCCCTCAGTCTATACCCTCCTGCTTCCTGTTTCCTACTCCAGTTTCAATGTCTAGCTTGTCAGGAGTAACTGGATGTAGCTGGATGTCTCTATGCTGGGGCATTTTGTCTCAGCCTTTATCTTCTTTTTTGATTTTTTGTTTGAGTTTTTTCTCTCTCTTTACTTAGCTGTTCTTTTTGTCAGCATTAGTTAGTTCTTCTGATGAAGAGGATTCGTGCGGGCTGGGTCTCGGGCTGATCCCCCTGTTAGCAGGTTGTGGGTCAGTGGCTTCCCAGCCTGCCTTCGAGCGTTCAGCCAGGTAACGCTCCTGGCACAGTGAACGACCCATCCCTGTTCGGTGCAGGGATGATTGGTGAGGTGGCTACCTCACTGGACGCTGTGCGGTTTCTTAACCCCGATTTTTTTGCGTCCTGGATGCGAATCTCCCTGCCACATGTTTGCCTGTGCGGGTTCCCCACGCCATTAGGAGGTAAGTGTATCTATGTGGGGACCTGTCTGTTGGGGGGGGTGTCAGTCTGGGACTATTGAAATCCCTATCTCTCTGGCTGCATGCTGTGGGCTGCAAGGAGGGGGGCTGTGCTGCACTGTCTGTCAGTTTGTGTATGTGTGAACGGCTGTGTGCTGTGGGGCATGATTTTTATCATGTTTGGGGCACTTTCAGCGACCGCTGCGGCGGTCCGCCATGTTTTTACATGCTATGCTATGTTTGGTCCACCTCGCTGAGGTGGAGGAGCGGCGGTTTCGGCACCAAACGGCGCCATTTTGGCAGCGCTCGCTCCGGCCGCATGGTATCACTGCGGGCGGCCATTTTCTTGTAGCCTTCCATAGGCTTTCATGGAGCGCCCTGTGTTGCATCGCTTCCCCTCCCTGGGTGCACCGATCGAGGCAGCAGCGATGGTCTCTACAGGTTTTTACCTCCCTATCCCTTTATCCTTGCCTGTGTTGAGCCTTTTTCTCCCGGTGGGGGTAAAAATTGTGCCAGTGTGTGTGTGTGCGGTAGGCAGCGCTCGCCGCGCTTGTTTAAGGGGCAATAAACCCTTTATTTTCCGGCTTATCATTGGGGCAATGGATTCTCAGGGACACAAATTTCCTACCACTTGGTGGGTGACCAAGGGCTGTTTTCCCCCCCAGGGGGGGTTTTGGCTGCGGTTGTGGCTAATCTTGCTGCTCAGGTGCTAATGCTTGTGGCTGTTCAATCCACACAACGACCCAGAGTTTTCAATCTCCTCTGATCAGAGGGTGCTGGTGATGGGGCTGCTATAGCTGGGGTCTCCTTATCGGGGTCCCGTTCCTCCCTGGGTCTTGTGGGGTCCGAGGTGGAGGCTGAGGTAGAAGGGGTGGATTATTCTCCCCCTGGCTCGCCTGAAGAGCTTGCACTCATGAATGACTTGGTTGCTTCTATCAAGCAAACACTGCGTTTACGGGTTGAACCACGTCCCCCTGCTGCCCTGGCAGCTTATGGGACGCAGAAAAGACGCAAGACATCGCAGGTCTTTCCCTGCACTGATGATTTTCAGCGCGCTGTTAAGGAACAATGGCGCAGTATACGCAAGCCTTTTGCTGTACCAAGTAGGTTCAGGCTGCATTATCCTTTCACGCCCGCTACTGATGAATAGGTCCACTGCGATTCCTGCAGAGGATACCTCGGTGTTCCGGGATGCTACGGGCAGGAGGCTGGAGTCTCTTGCCCGTCATGCTTACTCTATTACGGGTTCTATGCTAAAGGCTCTATTTGCTTCGCTTAGGGCAGCCCAGGCTGTCGCGAATTGGACGCAGGCACTCAGGCGCGTCCTGGTGGCTGATTCAGCCTCACCGGCGACATTGGATATGGTGGATAAAGTCCATCAGGGTGTCGTGTATTTGTGTGATGCGGCCCTGGATATAGTACCATTGGCTGCACGTGTACACAGTGTGGCGGTATTGTCTCGCTGCCTGGTTTGGTTGAAGTGTTGGTCTGTGGACCAATCTTCACGCAAGACATTAGCCAATCTGCCCTATGATGGATCTCGCCTTTTTGGCGAATCCTTGGATGCACTGATAAAGGGGGTCACGGCTGGTGAGAGCACGCTCCTGCCCCGATCCCACCAGGCTAAGGCTGCTCATGGTAAGTAGCATGCTTCTTTTCGGCCCTCTCAGGGGTCCTTTCGTGCCTTTCGGTCGCCCTATAGGGGAGAACCATTCAAAGGCCAAGGCTCCCAAAAGAAGCCGTGGTCGGGTAAGCATAAGTCCGGCCAGTCCGGATCCGCTGCCCATAACAATGCGGCCTGAAGGGGCACCCTCCCCCAGTTCTGGGGTGGGGGGACGCTTGCTCGGTTTTTCTTCAACCCTGGTTGGCCCGTGTTCGGGACAGGTGGGTTCAGGAAATCGTTCGTTCTGGCTACAAGATCGAGTTTTCTCTCTCGGCCGGAGAGCAGATTTTTTCCCTCAGGCGGTTCCGGTGCCTCATCGGGACAGATTTCGGGGGTTCTCTTCCAATCTGTTCTCTGTGCCCTGGAAGGAGGGCAGGGTGCATCCTATTCTGGACTTACAGGCTCTGGACCGCTTTGTGCGGGTTCGCAAGTTCCGCATGGAATCCCTGCGGTCGGTGGTGGCTGCCCTGTTTCCGGGGGAATTCATGGCTTCCATCTACTTGAAGGATGCGTGCCTTCACATCCCGTTTTTCGAGGGTCACCAGAGGTACCTTCGGTTCGCCATTGCGGAGGATCTCTACCTATTCGTGGCGTTACCTTTTGGTCTCGCTTCGGCTCCACGGTTTTTTCGCCAAGGTGCTTGCACCGGTTTCTGGTTTTGTTGAGAGCCCAGGGCATCTCTGTCCTGGGGTATCTGGAAGATGTTCTGGTTCGGTCTGCGACCAGCCAGGGTCTGGAGGAGGACCTGTCCATCACGATGCTGACTCTACAGGAGTTTGGTTGGACGATAAATTTTCCAAAGTCGACGCTGTGTCTGTCGATTCGTCTTCCCTACCTGGGAATGTTTCTGGACTCGGTCCAGGCGGAGATCTTCCTACCGGACGACAAACTCAGGACTCTTCAGGAAGGAGTCAGGTCCCTCAGGGACGTTCCGTGCTCGTCACTCCGGACGAGCATGAGATGTCTGGGATTGATGGTCTCGGCTTTCGAGGCGATTCTCTTCGCCCAGTTTCACACGCGGGTCTCCAAGCGGAGATCCTGTCCAGGTGGGACGGGTGACCGCTATCTCTGGATCTCCAGATTTTGTTGGGCCATCGCACCAGAAGGGATCTTCTGTGGTGGCTCCAGTCCCCGGCGGTGTCGGGGGGGCAAGTCTTTTCGTCCTCTCTCATGGACGGTGGTCACCACGGATGCCAGCCTGTCGGGCTGGGGTGGTGTTCTGGGCGTTCTGTCCGCCCTGGGAACTTGGTCAGGGGAGGTCTCCTCCCTTCTGATCAACATTCTGGAATTGCGTGCGATGAATCTCTGCCTTCAACGTTGGCCGGATGGGCTGCAGGGCTGTCCGGTTCGGGTGCAGACGGACAATGCCACGGCGGTGGCTTACGTCAATCACCAAGGGGGCACCAAGAGAGCCCGAGCGGCTCGGGAAGTGGCCGACATTCTGTCTTGGGCCGAGACACCCGTCCTGGCGATATCGGCGGTTCACGTTCCGGGGGTGGATAACTCTCAGGCGGATTATCTGCAGCCTCCAGTCCCTGGACCAGGGGGAATGGTCCTTCCACCCGGATGTCTTCCAGATGTGGTGCGCGAAGTGGGGTCTTCCGGAGGTAGACCTGTTCGCGTCTCGTCTGAACAGCAAGGTGAAAAGATTCGTGGCAAGGCCGCGCGATCCTCGGGCAGACGCGTCAGACGCGTTGGTAGCTCCGTGGCATCAGTACCGACTGATGTATGCGTTTTCACCGTTTCAATGGCTGTCCAGGTTCCTTCGCAGGTTGCACTCGGAACCAGTACACAGTGATTCTTGTGGCACCGGACTGGCCTCGCCGGTCCTGGTGCGCAGACCTCGTGCATTTGGCGGTCGACGCCCCGTGGCGTCTGCCTCTTCGAGAAGATCTCCGGTCTCAAGGGCTGATATTCCATCCTGCTTTACAGTCGCTGGCTTTGACGGCCTGGCTGTTGAAACCAAGGTCCTGAGGGATAGGGGTCTCTCCCTTGAGGTCAATTCACACTTTGATCGATGCGAGAATTTTCCTCGGGGAAGGTCTATTACCGTACTTGGAAGGCCTATTTTGCCTGGTGTGAGTCCAGGGGGTTTTCACCTCGCCCGTACTCTGTGTCTAGGGTGTTGTCCTTCCTTCGAAAGGGTGTTGCCAGCGTTTGGCGCTGGCTACGATCAAGGGTCAGGTGTCTGCGATGGCTGTTCTTTCAACGTCCTATGGCATCTAACTCCTTGGTTGGCACTTTTGTTCAGGGGCATCTGGTCCCTCCTAGGAGGGTGCCTCTGCCTCCTTGAGACTGGAATCTTGTTCTGTCCGTGTTACAACATGGTCCTTTTGAACGGATCGGGTAGATCTCGTTGTCTATGTTGTCCAAGAAGGTCACCTTTTTTGGTGGCGATCACTTTGGCTCGCAGAGTGTCGGAGCTGGCAGCTTGTCCTGCAAATGTCCGTATCTGGTCACTCACTTGGTTAAGGTGGTCTTGCGACCTAACCCTTCTTTTTTTCCGAAGAGGGTTTCGGAATTTCACCTCAATGAGGACGTTGGCTTGCCTTCGCCTTGCGCGAAGTCTAAACATCCGATGGGGGTGGAGTTGCACTCCTTGGATGTTTGGGCGATTAGGATTTACCCAACATCGTCTGAATCTTTTCGCAAGTCGGATTCTTGTTTGTCCTTCCGGGGTCCTCAGAAGGGCGTAGCGGCGTCGGCTTCTGCCGTCGCCAATTGGTTCACAGGCCATTGAACAGGCCTATGCCTTGCAGGGAAAAGTTTCCCCTATGCCTGTGGAGGCGCACTCTACCAGGTCTCGGAGTACGTCTTGGGCCTGTCGTCATGGGGCTTCTGTGGCCCGGATGTGTAAGGCGGCGACTTGGTCGACCGTGCACACCTTCACTCTATTCTACGGAGTGTTTGTTCAAGCATCGGCAGATGCTTCCTTTGGCCGCAAGGTTCTTCTTGTTTTGGACCTTTGGGCTGTTTGGGATTTCTTTTTATCCCTGGGTTATTTGTTTTTTTCCTGGGTTATTGCTCCCATTGAGCAAGTTTTTTCTCATGTTGCCCAGCTGGTTTCCTTCCTTTGGTAAGGTTCCTTTCTTTGATGTGGAGACTTCGTTGCCTTTAGGCGCGGCTGCGTTTCCCACCCCTCATGTTTGCACTGCTTTGGGACGTCCCCATTGTGACGAATATGAAGATGGCGGCGACTGTCGGAGGACGTAAGAGAAAACGGAATTTTTGTAAAATCCTACCTGTAAAATTCCTTTCTCTGAGTCCTCCGACAGTCGCCGCCCCCGCCCCTCTTTTGGGGTTTAGGTACTCTACTGCTATTCCACTGAAACTGAAGTAGGAAACAGGAAGCAGGAGGGTATAGACTGAGGGGACCACCCCCTGGGGTGGGGATATGTTAAAAGCTTTAATATTGACATATTCTGTTGCCTAGCTACTCCTACGGAGCAAAGGTCAATTACCCCATTGTGACGAATATGAAGATGGCGGCGACTGTCGGAGGACTCAGAGAAAGGAATTTTACAGGTAAGATTTTACAAAAATTCAGTTTTTTGGAGACTATGGGGGAGGTGATTCAGCGGTTGGCCTCTAGTGGCAGTTCTATGAACTTCCTCTTGCTCTCTGATCACTGCACGGCGTACAGCCTGACACTCAGCGTCCGCATCTGTGAAGAGGGTGGTGAGTCCCTGATGGGATTATTTTGGCTCTATCTTGCTACCATAGCGATTTTGGTGTACTGGGACTTTTAGTAAAGCTGGGGCAGCGGTGGGTTGGTATTCTACATGGGCGTGTAGCAATTCTACACGGGCGTGTGCTGCGACCATTTCCTCTGAGGGCTCAGAAGAAGGGGCTCAGTCTCAAAATGTGTCAGCCATCTATTGAGAACGGTAGTTACAGATGTTGATTATTCCAGATGTTCGGATTGGATATGCTGTTTTATAAAATTTGTTAGCATAAACTCTTAACTAATAAAGCCTATCATGCAACTTATGTTGAATGACAAATACCATTTAATTAAAGTTGGGTTTTCCATGCATTAAAGTGGTTCTAAAGGCAAAATGTTGTTACCTTAAAGCTGAGTTCCGGCCACAAAATCGACATAGTTGACTTTGGGCCATCCGCTTGCTTCTAGTCACCTGAAAAAGAAATGGATAATTACGATATATATATATATATATATTTATTTTTTACTTTCCTTGTTATTGCAGGAAAATATACTTGCCTTTCTTCCACTTCCTCCCTCTGCGGCCACGGCCCGCGTTGTCACTTTCTCTTTGCATTGATTCCTGGGAGCTGAACGTCATCCCTCCCAGGAATCAATGCACCTGCACCAGCCCCACTTGTCACTTCCGGTGCGGCGCCTCATTCCCTGCTAAACAGCTTCTGGGCATGCCCAGAAGCTGTGGAGGGATGACGCGCGCACCCCGGAAGTGATGAGCGGGGCCGGTGCAGGCGCATTCTGGGAGAAGAGGACACGGAAGAGGACGCAGAAGAGGACACGCTGGCTTCAGCTGCCCACATCCGAGATGGCAGCGCTGGAGAAGAAATTTTCAAGGTAAGTATTTCTTCTAAAAGGTAAGTGCGTACTGGGACAGATCAGAGGCTATCAATTGTGGAATGTAGTAGCCCTGACTGCCCCGGGGGTATTTTCATTGAAAAATATATTTTTTTTTTTTTTGTGGCCAGAACTCCGCTTTAATGCATTCCCTACATTAAGGTTAAGAATTTTCCATTGGCTCTCCTCTCTCCAATCCCCCCCTTGGACCCTAAATACTTGCCTGCCTCCTCTCACTGAGCTATCGCTCTCCCCGTCCGCAGAACCGCTCCTAGAATTCCTGGTCTGACGCAGGCAGCAGCCGAGCCATAATCTCCTGCTGCTGTCAATCCAATCCTGTTAAGGGGGGCATGGCCGAGCTGTGCTTTGTGCGTCTATGGACGTGTGCAGCCTGACTCCGAAGTGCACCTGTGTCCCCATAGCAAATGGCTTGCTATGGGGACACCATTGGAAGATGGAGCTGGAGACTGCCAAATATGTGAGGGACTGGCTCTCTGCAGCATTGTTCCACAGAGAAGGCAAGTATAACCTCTTTTCTCTATCGCTCATTGACAGACGTAGTCCTCGGTGATACAGCACCTTCGGGTTATGTTGCCTCCACAGGAGCAGGACTAGACAGGAAATAAAATGCTCTGGCCACACCCTAGGGGCAGTCCCAGAGGGTATATCCTCTCTCTCTCTCTGCCTCAGCAAATCAGTTATTTTCTATCTTCTTTCAGAAACCTTTAGCTACCAAGTCCTTGGTGCGGAATTTCATCCAGGGGGTGCGGCACCTGGCTCCACCAGTCCGCGCGCCCTTACCGCCCTGGGATCTTAATTTAGTTTTGTCGGTTCTACAGAAACCTCCCTTTGAAAACATCAGGGAGATTCCCTTGTTTACTTTATCCCAGAAGGTGGCCTTCTTGGTGGCTATCACTTCTGCTCGCAGGGTGTCAGAACTGGCTGCATTATCATGCCAGTCCCCATACCTAGTGATTCATAGGGATAAGGTAGTACTTCATCCTAAGCCATCCTTTCTTCCTAAGGTGGTTTCAGATTTTCATCTGAATGAAGATATTGTACTACCTTCCTTGTGTCCTCAGCCCAAGCATCATCGGGAACATGCGTTGCATTCCTTGGATGTGGTTCGGGCAATCAGAGTATACCTGAAAGCTACGGAATCATTCCGTAAGACGGATTCACTTTTTGTGATCACGGATGGCCCCAGAAAGGGTTTGCCTGCATCTGCCGCGACCATTGCCAAATGGATTAGACAGACGGTGGTACAGGCTTATTCTATTAAGGGTCAGAGTCCTCCGTTCCCTGTTAGGGCGCACTCCACTCGAGCGCTCAGTACTTCCTGGGCCTTTCGCCATCAGGCGTCAGTGGTCCAGGTATGTAAGGCGGCCACCTGGTCGTCGGTACATACCTTTACAAAATTCTATAAAATTGATGTGACGGCATCGGCGGATGCCTCATTTGGCCGCAAGGTTTTGCAGGCCGCAATTTGAGGAGACCGGTGGTCTACCTCGAGAGTTTTTTTCTGTTTGAAAAATTTCTTTTTTGTTGAGTCTCATCATTAAGGATGAGCATTGTAAACTTCTAGTTGGCACCGGTTGGGCCTTCTAGATTAGGATTTGATTTCCATTTTCCCACCCCTCATTTGTGATACTGCTCTGGGACGTCCCGAAGGTGCTGTATCACCGAGGACTACGTCTGTCAATGAGCGATAGAGAAAAATGGATTTTTGTAAAATCTTACCGTAAAATCCTTTTCTCTTAGCTCATTGACAGACTTAGTCCCCGCCCCTCTGTTTTGGAGTTGGGTTGGGTTAAAATCTCTAAAGACTGCTTTTTGACATAACTGATTTGCTGAGGCAGAGAGAGAGAGAGGATATACCCTCTGGGACTGCCCCTAGGGTGTGGCCAGAGCATTTTAATTTCCTGTCTAGTCCTGCTCCTGTGTAGGCAACATAACCCGAAGGTGCTGTATCACCGAGGACTACGTCTGTCAATGAGCTAAGAGAAAAGGATTTTACGGTAAGATTTTACAAAAATCCATTTTTTATTATATTTAAAGTAGAATATGATACTGCTGGAATAAATATACTGCATGAGCATGTATTATATTTTAATGCTACATTTTTGATGATCCAATTTTTTTTCTTTTAACTGTATGTATTGAGACTAAAATGACATATGAATTGATTTGTCCTTTTTCTTTTCTAGGGTGTGTATGGACCTAAAGCATATATAGCAACCCAGGGACCACTGGCCAATACTGTAGTAGATTTCTGGAGGATGATCTGGGAGTACAGCATTGGAGTAAGTCTTTCTGCTTAGCCACCCGATGCCTCTCTGTGGGTCCTCAGTTTTTTTTTTTTTTTTTTTGCTAGTTTTGATATGGTAATAGGAATTTCTCTACCGTTCATTGATGGACACAGTCTCTGATGCATATCAGTATGGTTATACTTTCCCCTACAGGAGTAGGACACTAGGCAGGAAAAAAGTTCTGGCCACGCCTGTGGGCAGTGCCAGGGGGGAAAACCCTCTCTTCCTGCATAGGATGTCAGTTTTAATCTGCCTAGTTAGGATTAAGGACCTTGTTCCTTGCAGGTCGCATACGGCCGGGTCTAGGCCCGAGTCGCAGCGTTCCTATTTGGCCGATAGCCCCCCATTTCGGCGGATAGGGGTTCTGTCAGGAGATGACGCCCGCCTGTTCTGGTATGGTGAGTAAATGTTCCCCTCTCTTCGCCTGGCTGGTTTTGGGTTGGATGCGGGCCCTTCCCCCGGGATGATCGGACTCATTCCCGGGTACCCATCCGTCCTGTCACGCACCCCCCCTTCTACCTGCCCCCCCCTCACACTGGGGGCTTTTGGGCCTGCTCCCTGGAGCTGGGACCACGCTCGGGGCCGGATGTGGGGACGTGGAGTGTGGCGCCAGACGAACAATCGTGCAGGGGGGGGGGGGGAGGTGTCTCTGGGGCCTACCTGCCAATCGGTCCAATTTTTGGAGTCCGAGGGTCCTCAGCTGCTCTGCAGGCCGCACAGGGCCGCCATTTTCTTGTAGCCTCATGTGCTGAGATCGGCGGCCATCTTGGTACACCCAGCACGGCCATTTTGCGGTGGTTCTATGTAAGATTCAGCTTGGGAGTTCCTGGAGGTGTTTCTCCTATACCCTGGGCTATTTCTCAGATTGAGCTGCTGCTGCTGACACGTGCTGTGCAGACGTTCTGGGCCTCCTGCTGCATCTGGGTACAGTGAGTCTGGGGGTCGCTCTTGCTCTCTTTGTTGGGGGTCTTCGACGCGCTGCCTAGCTTCTGGGAGGCGCTGTAGCGCAGTGGGACTTTTTGAGAAAAAAAAAAAAAAAAAAACTTTTCTTCTTCTTCCTTTCAGCCTTTGCTGAACGGTTCCCCTGGTGCAACATAGACCCTACAGATCTTGTGTCCCTACCTGACCCCCTCGGGGAGGCTGCAGGGCCCTCCGGACCCCAGCTGTCTTCTGATACTATTTCGGTGGTCCTGGAAGCTTTTGTGTGTCCCAGACAGAGGTGGCCTTTAAAGGGCGATGTGCTCAGAAACGCCCTCCGCCTACCTTTGCCTCATCTGATGTCTCGGGTTCTGAGTCTGATTCAGCCACCGCAGACGCGGGTCCGCTACCTCGCGCCCTATCTTTTCTCATAGTGAAGATAACATTTCTACCTCCCCTGCCACGCAAGATAAGGCGCTGGTGGACGCACTCGTTTCTGTGCGTGAAAACCTAAAAATTGAGGATGCGACTGAGGCGCAGGTTAAGTTTGGCACTCACAAGCCATCCAGAGCGGCAAAGGTTTTTCCTTTTCCCGTGTATTTTGACGCCATGCTCAAAAAAGAATAGGACCACCCAAAGCGTTCCTCTGGGGTGCCTAAGCAGATTGTTAGGCACTACCCTTTTGAGGAGTCCCTGATAAAGAAGTGGACAGTGCCACCTATGGTGGACCCTCCGGTCTCCAGGCTGAATAAAGCTACCGTGATTCCAGTGGAGGATTCCCCCTTCCTTTAAGGATCCGGAGGATAGGAAGGTGGAGTCTGTGGCCCTCAATATGTACTCCCTGGCGGGCTCTGCACTGAGACCAGGGTTTACGGTTACTCTTGTTACTACGCCGTGACTTGGAAGGAAAATGTCTCCCTCCTGTCTTTGAGGAGCCGTTGGACCAGCTGGTGCAGGGGCTGCAATTTGTGTGTGATGGTGCGCTGTACACTGCTCCCATATTGGGCCGACTGTTGGTTTTGGCGGTGGTCCTCCGGGGTATACTTTGTGCTGGTCTGCGGATCAGACTTTGAAGGCCTTGACTGATCTGCCTTTTCAAGGAGATCACCTGTTTGGAGCTACTCTGGATGACCTCATTAAGGGTCTCACGGTGGGGGGGAAGAGTACCTTTCTTCCACAGGCTAACAAGGGTGAGGACCCTCGTTGCAGACGGGGGTCCCTCCTTTTTTCAGCACACAAGAAGTTTTTTCGTCCCTCAGGGTCAGTCGATAAGGCAAAGGCTTTCAAGGCTCCCTCGGGCGTTTCCAAGCAACCCTGGTCTAGCAAACAAAAGTCTGGTTTCTCCAGACCTGCGGACAAGACCACCTTGGCCTGAAGTTGCGCCCTCACCTGTATCTGGGGTGGTGGAGCGGGGGGGGGGGGCGTCTTTGCCAGTTTCCGGACCAGTTCTCGGCAGGTTGTCTGCTCAAGGAGTCTGGTCCCTGGAGGAATCCAGGTTACTGATCAATGTTTTGGAGCTGAGAGCGATCCGGCTTTGCCGAGTCCACTGGACCGAGTACCTGCAGGGTTGTCCAGTGCGCATTCAATTAGACAATGCCGTGGCCAATGTCAATCACCAAGGGGGCACCAAAGTGTCCTTGCGACCTTGGAAGTGGCAGGCATTCTTGGTTTGGCGGAAAGCTTTGTTCCAGCTCTCTCAGCTGTTCACATTCCAGGAGTGGAAAATTGGCAGGCGGATTACCTCAGTTGACAGGCCTTGGATGCAGGAAAATGGTTCCTCCATCCCGAGGTGTTCCAGCAGTTGTACCTTCGTTAGGGCACTCCAGATGTACATCTGTTGGCGTCTTGGGTCAACAGAAAAGTACAGAGGCTTGTAGCCCGCTCCCAGGACCCTCTGGCAGATGCCGCAGACGCGCTGTTGGCCCCATGGGGTCAGTATCGGCTGATCTCTATGCCTTTCCTCCTCAAGTTGCTGCCAAGACTTCTTTGCAGGATCGAGAGGGAAGGCATTCCGGTCATTTTTGTGGGTCCAGACTGGCCTCACCGAGCTTGGTAAGCCGACCTGGTCAGGCTAGTCGCAGATGCTCCTTGGATACTTCCTCTCAGGGAGGATTTACTGTCTCAACGGCCAAATTTCCATCCTGCTTTACAGTCGCTGGCTTTTACGGCTTGGCTGTTTAAAGCCAGGTGCTGAAGGACAGGGGGTTGTCTGCTTAAAGCAAGGATAGCGACTTCTCGGAAGATTTATCATTGTACGTGGAAGTCGTATATCGTGTGGTGTGAGTCTCTTGGGGCTCCCCCTCGCTCTTACTTGGTGGCTCGGATCTTGGCTTTCCTTTAACAGGGAGTTGATCAAAAGTTAGCCTCGAGTACAATCAAGGGTCAGGTTTTGGCCTTGGCAATTTTCTCCCAAAGGCCATTGGCCACCCATTCCCTGGTGTGTAACTTCATCCAGGGGGTGCGACACCTGGCACCTCCAGTGCGACCTCCGTTGCCACCTTGGGACCTTAATTTGGTGCGGTCGGTTCTTCAGAAACCTCCTTTTGAAAATATTCGGGAGATTCCCCTGCTTACCTTATCTCGGGAAGGTGGCAGTGGTGGGATTCAGCCGGTTCGCACTGGTTCCATAGAACCGGTTACTAACGTTCTGCGAGTTCGCAGAACCGGCTGAATCCCTCTGCACGTCCGAGCGCAGTACAATTGAATGTCCCGCGCTCGGACCGCGCAGCCGCAGACGTGGCAGCCAAGGAGCGGAGCAGCGCGCCCCGACCCGCCCATTCTGTGACAATAGCGAATGAGAATTCGCTATTGTCACACGGATCCTCCTCCTGGCCAATCAGGGAGCTGGTTCTCCCGCTTCCTGATTGGCCGAAAGGCAAACACCGTGCCATTGGACGAGGAGGAGGCGCCGCGGGCGGACTGAAGACTCGGAGATGCGGGGAGCCGGGGACTGAAGAGAAGCTGCGAGAGAGGTAAGTGCGGGGGATCGCTGGCACTCTGCAATCATTGGGGGCAATGTGTGGCTGTTACTCTGCAATCATTGGGGGCAATGTGTGACTGGCACTCTGCAATTGGGGGCAATGTGTGGCTGGCACTCTGCAATCATTGGGGGCAATGTGTGGCTGGTACTCTGCAATCATTAGGGGCAATGTGTGGCTGGCACTCTGCAATCATTGGGGGCAATGTGTGGCTGGCACTCTGCTATCATTGGCGGCAATGTGCATTGAAAGGGGGCATGCTGGTCTCTCTGCATTGAAAGGGGGGCACGCTGGTCACTGTGCATTGAAAGGGGGCACGCTGGTCATTCTGCTGGGAAAGTCGGAACTGGTTACTAAAATTTTTGAATCCCACCACTGGAAGGTGGCCTTCTTGGTGGCTATTTCTGCGTGCAGGGTGTCGGAACTGGTGGTGTTGTCCTGTCGCTCTCCCTACCTGGTGGTTCACAGGGATAAAGTGGTACTTCGTCTGGATGCGTCCTACCTTCCGAAGGTGGTTTCCAGTTTTCACTTAAATGAGGACATCGTTACCTTCTTTGTGTCCTAAGCCAAACCATCCTAAGGAATTCGCACTGCATACTCTGGATGTGGTTCGGGTAATCGGGGTGTACTTGGCGACTACTGAGTCTTTTCGAAAATGTCAGATTCGGTCTTTGTAATCACGGATGGTCCAAAGAAAGGGCTGCCGGCGTCTGCTGCGACTATTTCCAGATGGATCAGACAGACGGTTGTGCAGGCTTATTCAATTAAGGGTCAGGTTCCACCTTTCCCTGTTAAGGTGCATTCTACTCGGGAGCTTAGTGCTTCCTGGGCTTTTCGCCATCAGGCATCTGTGGTTAAGGTTTGCAAGGCGGCTACCTGGTCGTCTTTTTACACCTTTACCAAATTTTATAAGGTGGATATGCTGGCATCTGCAGATGCCTTTTTTTGGCTTCAAAGTTTTGCAGGCTGCTGTTTAGGGGGCTTTTTGGCCTTCCTTGGGGGGTGTGTTTACTGTTTCAGGTGGACTTCATCTTGCTATTCTGCGTAGTCCTATTTTGCCTGGTTGGCTACGTTTAGCCTTGAGGACTTGTTTTTTTCTGCTGTTCCCACCCCTCATTTTATGGCACTGCTTTGGGACATGCCTACTGATATGCATCAGAGACTGCATCCGTCAATGAATGATAGCGAAAACTGGATTTTTGACTTATCATGAAATCCTTTTCTCTTTAAGTTCATTGACTGACGCAGTACCCGCCCCTCTGTTTGTTTTGAGTTGGGTTGGTATTATTTCTCTGAAGGCCCGTACACACAATAAGAAAATCTGAAGGGAACATTCGTCCGACGACCGATCTGCCGATTTTCAGATTGTTAGTATGGTGTTTTCGACAGCCGACTCTGACTTTTCGGGCAAAAAAATCCTGATGTGCAGGCTATAAAATTTTTGTCCGTAATACAACGTCCGATTTTCGTCTCGTTAGTACAGATTATGACGGAAAAAAAATCTAAGAGCAAGACTAGGCATGCTCAGAGACGAAAGAACACGTACAAAGCAATCCAACACATGACATCACTTCTGAAGTAGAATTCTGTCGTACGGGAAAATTCGTATGAAAATATCCTCTTCACTTTCCACATCAAACTAGCATGCCACAGAAAACAGACGACAGATCGTTCGATAGTCTTATCGTGTGTACGGGGCTTAACACTGCTTTGATACAAAACTGACATACATCCTGTGCAGGAAAAGAGCAGGTATACCCCCTGGGAACCTTTTTTTTCTGCCTAGTGTCCTACTCCTTTAGGGGGCAGTATAACCCCATTGATATGCATCAGAGACTGCGTCCGTCAATGAACTTAAGAAGGATTTTACGGTAAGTCAAAAATCCTTTTTTTTTTTTCTTTCCATATGGAGAAATCTATGCTTAACTAGTTTATGATTTTTACTTTAGATTCTTCAGTCAATTCCTAACTTTTAATACAATATAAACTATGCATCTGGATCAGCACATCTTGGTAAAACCTTTCAGAGTCCTACCCGGACCCAATGCTGTGGGGATGGCCTGTACTTTTTTGCGTTGAGCACTGACTCCTGCATTGGCAGCTACCTCAGAACTTTGTTCAACGTGTGTAGTTAGCCACAGAATGCTATACAGGCCCAATGGTATGTTTTTACCTCTATGGAATACATGGACACACGATCAGGGTTGTAATAGGACAATGCCATGGCTATGTCCTACATCAGACACTAGGGCAGCACCAGGAGTCCTATATCAGAATGGCTGCTTTCTGTAAATATAGAATGGCTGCTTTCTGTACACATGTGCAGAATCTTGTGGTTTAAAGCCTGCTCAGATGCAGCTGCTTGTAAAAGATGCCTCGCGCAAATACTCTTTAAAGGAGGTGGTATCTTTGGTGGGTCACATGACATATGCCACAGGAGGAAAGGTGGTTCTTCCACAGTAGAAGTTTCCAAAATCCCCCTTCAGGGATTTCTACTGCCTCAAAATGCAAAGCACCTCAGCGCTCCAACCAGACTTTAACTACTAAGCTAAATTCAGCCCTTCCTTTCAATGCAAGACTTTGAAAACAAAACCCACCATGTCTTCCCCAAAGCCCTCTTCCAAATGAACAGGCACTCTCCTGAGAGTGGGCAAATGTCCGTTTCAATCTGATTTGTCCTGGGCCTAGATCCCTGAATAAAGTGCCTTCTAGTTTCAAAGTTCAGTATGGAATTCGCAGGGTCTGGTTTGTCTCTGAGATGAGGGGAATACCTGGCATCTGTAGAAATTTAAGATGCCTATCAACATGTTCCTATTTACTTAACTCATCAGCGCTTTCTTTGCTTCGGAGTAGGAGACAAAAATTTTTTCAGTTTTCCACACTGTCATTTGGCTTATCTTCTATGTCCCGATTTATACACAAAGGTACTTGTACCTCTTCTTACCCTCGTACTCAGGGCATTCAGGTCACATATTATCTAGATGACCATCTTCTGAAGGACCCCTCTCCCTTCCAGCTATCTATAAAATTCCACAGGAATTTTCAGACACTTAAGGCATTCAGTTGGGTAATCCACTTCCAAATATTATCTCTTTACCCTTCCCTTTATCTGGAGTACATGAGTCTCATTCTAGGAAAAACCAAATCAAGTCCTCAGAAAACTAACTGGCTTCTCCTATCCTGCTAGGGCCTTGAGATCAAGAAGCATCGCTCTGTGATTCTCCTATGAGTGGTCTGGGCCTTATGATGTCCGCCTCCTAGGCTGTTGCGTTTGCACAATTCTACTCAAGGAACACATCTTGGCATGGAACAGACCTGCTCCCTCTCTTGACCTGCCTATGCTCCTATCCAATCAAATACAGAACTCCCTAGCTTGATGGTTTCCAGCCCAGCTTTTACAAAGTGGGAAGTAATTTACCTTGCCACTGAAAGGTAATAAAATGCCAGTTTCTGAGGGGGGGGGGAGGAGCATTCTAATTGCTCACAGTTCAGGGACCATGGTCACCCAAAGCCAAGTTCCCTTCTAACATCTTGGAGTTCAGAGTGGTTAAAAAAATGGCTCTACAACACTGGAACCCCCTTCTTCAGGTACACTTGAATCAATCACCAAAGGGGCACTCAATGTCATATAGTTTTAAAGGAAGCAAGCTTAATTAACTCATGGGTGAAAAAACACTGTTCAGTGATCTGGCAACATCCCTGGAGTGGACAATCGGAAGGCAGATTAATTCAGTCGTCACTGCCTATACCGAGGGGAATGGACCTTTCACCCCAACATCTTCAGTCTGATATTTTAAAGATGGTGGACTCCAGATGTGTTTTTATCCTTTCTTTCAAGACCAGTTACCTCTATTTATGGTCAGGACCAAGGATCCTCTAGCTATGGCACGCAATTACAATTCTTTGGACTTCAGGCTAATCTATGCCTTTCCTTTTGAGAATTTCTTGACTGCTTCCTAGAACCGAGATTCTTTTTTCACCAAGCTGGCCCAGAAGAACCTGGAACACAGACATATTCCAAATTCTGGGAGATGCTCCCTGACCTCTTGAAACAGACCAGACCTGTTGTCTCAAGGTCTCTCTTCCATCCTGCATCTCGGCATAGCTGTTGATGCCAAAGTATGGAGAGGAACAGAGAGGGTTCCTACTATCACATGAATGTGTGCTCACTGTACCAGAGCCCTAGGCATGCCCTAAACAACCCAGATTTGTAAGGACGTCACTTGATCCTCTTTGCAATACCTTTTTAAAGTACTACCAGGTGGACAGCCAATCTTCTGCAGATGCGGCTTTCATCTGCAAGGGTCTTGCAGCAGCAACCTGAGTTGGGTCAGTTGACCCTTGTTGTTGGGCCTGTTGGCACAGTTCTGTTTGCTTTGTTGCCCACCCTAGGTAATATTTACTTGGGGCTAAGCGTTTGGCTTGGCCACAACAAAGCTTCACAGACAGAGGCTTGCCCACGAGTTAAACGTCTCGCAGGGTTTCATACCAACGGACTGGGGTCTGAGTCGCAGCTGTCCCCTGGCCGGGGAGCATTACCTGCAACCATGGAAGGGCTAGTACGCCCCCCCCCCCCCTCTCCTGCTTTTTTGGTGTTGTTTTTTTTTTTGGATAGATGTGTGTAACCATCAGGGACGGTTGGACCTGCCTGCAGGTTCCCTCTTCCCATCCTTAAAAATCCCTCAGTGAGCTGGGCTTCCCCTACTCGCTTTGCCCCCTGTCATGACCTATTGTCTGGTGGGGGTCTCAGGGCAGAGGATGCAGCGGAGAACCCTGGGGTCTCTCCCCGCTATCCCCACTCTGTAAGGGTCCTGGGATAGTGTGTCCTGCCTGGCAGCATGCTGTAGTTGACGGCCATTTTCCCTTAGTCTGGCTTGTCTCCGGTTGGCGGCCATGTTTATGTAGTCTGATTATGTCACAGGGCCATTTTCCCTTAGTCCGGGAGATGCTGGAGACTACCAAAGCCTCGTGGGGGTGCCGAAGCTTCTCCTCTTCCTTCTCCGTTAATGGGGGGGTTAATGTCACACCCCCAGATCCATCTGCAGCAGCCAATTTAAAAAGTGCACTGGTAGACACATTTATCACTGCAGTGTGTGAGACTTAAAAATGGAGGGTGCGGCTAATTTAGCCACGGATACATAGGTCCCCTCGCACTCCAAAGGTGTTTCCTCATGTGCCCTATTTTTACAGGTTTTTCTGTAAGGAATGAGAACAACCAAAATTACCCTTTGTGGTCCCCAAATGTTTTGCTGTGCTTTTTTCGGTTTTTTTTTTTCCTTTAAAAAAAAGACTAGTCCACCAGTGGTGGACCCTCCTGTTTCCAGGTTGAAGAAATCTACCATGATCCCAGCAGAGGAATCCCCATCCTGTATGCACCTGGCTGACGGGTAGGTGCAGGCTGTGGCACGCAGCATGTTTTCTATGGCTGGTTAGACATTGAGGCCAGTCTTTGCCTCAGTCCTGGTGTCTCAGACTCTAACTGAATGGGCCAAGGTTTTGTACCAGGGCCTGGGGGTTGAGCAGGTCCCCGCTGCTTATGTTGATTTAGCGGACCAGTTGGTCCATGGGCTGCAGTTTTTGTGATGCAGCTTTGTGCTGTCCAAACTTTGTTTCATTGGTGGGGATTAAGTGCATTCTGTGGCTTAAAATTTGGTCCGCAGACCAAGCCTCTAAAAAAGCTCTCACTGATCTGCCCTTTCAAGGCGATGGCCTGTTTGGAGCTACCATTGATGACATTTAGGATATCACGGGGGGAAGAGTACCTTCCTGCCATTGACGAGGCTCCTTCCCTTTCCTAGACTGACAAGGACCCTCCTTCTCAGCACATAGAAAATTCTTCCATGCTTCTGGGATGGAGAATAAGGGAAATGGATCTTTCAAATCTTCCCCGGCAGGTTGCAAGCGTCCTTGGTCTGGTAAGCCTGGAGCTAGCGTCTCCGCACCTGCAGACAAGACCCCCTTAAGCATGAAGGTCTGCCCTTACCCATTATTGGGGTGGGGAACATCTTTGCTGGTTTCTGGCCTCGTGGACCTCCTTCAAGAACGTTAAGGGGATCCACAAAATGTCTTTTATGGGTACCCAGAGAGGGGGACAAAGCTTGTCCTTTTCAGGTTTTTTTAGGTCCTTAGTCTCCTTGTGCGGATTTAATTCCTGTGAAGGTTCAGGTGATGTCCGAACTACCTAAGATCTCCCCCATCTCCCCAATCCCTGTCAAGGGAATTGATTTTCCTAGGTCTGATTCTAATTGTGACCAGGGTGGTTCTCCCTCTGGACATCAGGAACCCCAGGCTGTGGTTCACCGGCTGCTGTCACAGATGGTTCTCTCTCCCATTTACATTCTGGTTTTGAGTCTGGTGGTATCCACCTTCAAGACAGTTCTGTTTTCAAAGCCCTACATGCAGCTCCTTTAGCAGGTTTTGTTCCACAGGAGGATACCGAGGTTTGTGGCGAGATCACAGGTTCCTCTGCCAGATGCCGCAGGCATCCAAGGGCCACGGTAAGGCCAGTATCATCCCCTGCACTGGCTTCTTCCAAAATTCCTATGAGAATTCAAGGGCGAGGATCTCCCAATCGGTCTGGTGGCAATAAATGTCCCTTAGGGGCTTCCTCTCAGGTAAGACAAGTTGTCCCAAGGGCTGATCTACCATATTGCTTCACAATCGCTGGTTTTAATGGTTCGCTATTGAAAGCCAGGTACTGAGGGATAGAGGTCTGTCTTGATCAGTGATCCCTACTATGGTGAAGGCGAGGAAGTAGTCTTCCAGCAAGGTATACCATTGTACGTGTAAAGCATACATTTCTTGGTGTGAGTCTATTGACGCCCATCCTCGATCCTTTTCTGTGGCTCGGATCTTAACCTTTCTTCAACAGGGCATTGATCAGAAGTTGGCCTTGGGTACCATCAAGGGCCATGTGTCTGCCCTGGCAATCTTCTTTCAGCGAACCCCCCCGCCCCCCAGCCACGCACTCTTAAGTTTGTACCTTCATTGAGGGGGTTCGACATGTGGCTCCACCTGTACGGTCTCTTGTGCCGCGCCCACGGGGTATCGGACTTGGCGGCGTTATCCTGTTGCAGTCCCTATTTAGTGGTCCATGGGGATAAAGTGCTTCTTCGTCCCTGTTTATCATTCCTTCCCAAAGTTGTCCCTGACTACCATTTGAATGAGGACATTATGTTGCCTTCCTTGTGTCCCAAGCCAGCTCATCCCAAGGAATTTGCCTGGCCTTGCCTACCTTGTATGTGGTTCCTGCGATTCGGGCGTATCTGGCAGCTACTGAGTCTTTTCGGAGGTCAGTGCATTCTACTCGTGCACTGAGTTCTTCTTGAGCCATCCGTCATTGGGCTTCAATATCACAAGTTTGCAAGGCGGCCATTTGGTCGTCCGTGCATACCTTTACAAATTCTATAAGGTAGATACTCTGGCATCTGCGGATGCTTCTTTTGGCTGCAAAGTTTTGCAGGCTGCTGTTTTAAAATGGGCTGTTCCATATTGAGGGGCGTTTAAAAAAAAAAACAAAAAAAAAAAAACGTATTTTTCAATTGGGGCTCCTGTGACCCAGTTAAGGCTCCTGTCCTGGTTAAGGTCGCTTATGTTTAACCTTGGGTTATTTTTTCCCCACCCCTCATTTTACTTTTGGCACTGCTTTTGGACGTCCCACTAGTAATGATTTATGAAGCTCTGCGTCCATTGACGAGCGAAAAAGAGAAAATTGGATTTTTGTACTTAACCATAAAATCCATTTCTCTGAACTCATTGATGGCCACAGCACCCATCCCGCTGGAGTTCTGATACTTCTAATACTGCTTGGTAATACACTGATTACCTAGAGCAGAGGGGGGGGTTTTATACCAAGCTGAGGATGGTCCATGGGCGTAGCCAGGTGTTTTTTTTGTTCTGCCTAGTCCTACTCCTGGAGGAGGCAATTTAACCCAATACTTATGATTTATGGAGCGCTGTGTCCATCGATAAAATCAGAGAAATGGATTTTACGGTAAGTACAAACCTTTTTAAGCATGTATTTAACTTTAAAAAAAAAAAAACACAAGCACTTACAGACTCTGCACATGCTTGCCTGCAATAGCTTTTACTGTCCCCTGTACTGTCAAATGCCAAGATGACTGGGACAAAGCTCAAACGGGATTAAATTTGTGGACCATGCATTCTAGGAGTTAAAAATATATATGTACTAAGAGGAATTGGCTTTTTACATTGTTTAGTAATTGGAAGTGAATCTTTTAAAATGTATTGGGTGACGATTCTCTACTCCCTTAGTAAATTAGCCTCATTCTAGTATGTGGTACATGTTGCAAAGTGGAAATGTGCACAAGTATTAGTAGCGGTGATTTTAACTTTGATTCAGAACTAATTTCTTTTGCTAATAAGTTTTTTTTTTTTTTTTTTCTTTCTCTTTCTCTCTTTAGATTATTGTCATGGCCTGTCGTGAATTTGAAATGGGACGGGTATGTCCATAGATTATTTCAGCATGAGCTGAATTGTATTTATTTGCACATGCGTTTTTAGTATTAATGTAGTATTTCTATTCACCTTTACTTAAAAATATGAAGCAGAGGCGTAACTAGAACCTTCAGGGCCCTGATGCAAGAAACCATGAAGGGCCCCCCAGACCCCTGGCCGGGGCCCTTACCTTCAAGCCCAGGGCTCTTCCCACTAATCCTGGGGCTCTTTACACTCGTTGCATGGCCTTTTATTACGGTCCTTTCACAGGTTCTGCAGTGGGCCCCCTTCCTGCAATCTTGGGGCCTCCCCACAGTGGTGCAATGCCAGGGTCCGGTCGCAAGTGTGACCTTTGCGATCCTGGAAGTTTACCCACTGGTTTGCTACCGGGCCCCCTGGAGCATGGGGCCCGGTAGCGATTGCAACCCCTGTAGTTACGCCCCTGATATGAAGTATATAGGTAGTACTTAAATTTGAATTCTAGATCAGCCTACTGTGATATACATTGATCCAAGTATATACAAAAGAACTAGTGTAAGTGTTTGGTGGTTTTATTTACATCTTAAAGTGGTAAGGAACCGTGTAGAAAAAAAAACGAATCCCTCCAGTGGTGTGCTGTCACCACTGATGAGGTTTCTATTTTCACTTGGTCTTCCTTTCTGGGTTCACAGGCTCCAGCTGTTGAAAGGTGAGCTGTGTGCATGCAGGAGGGAGTCACTGTCGCGGCATACTTGAGTGTGCTGTCCATTGAGGGCGCAGAGCACATGCGCCTGTGACTTCACTGGCTGCGACACTTGTAAATATCTCCTAAACGGTTCATGTTTAGAAGATATTCACTAGACCTACAGGTAAGTTTTATTATAGATAGTAAAAACACCCACGCTTGGTCAATATATTTTGAACAATGAGCGGCTGCTGTTCACCCAATAGGGAATTTATCTAAAAAAGATTATTAATCACAGCGCTTGCTTGAAAATTGGTGAATAAAATGTGAAAATACATATACAGTATTAACAGCACTTGTTTAAACAAATATAAGCGTGCTATATAGAAGGTGCTAAAATGCAATACCTCCAAATTTTACATATATGTGCTATAAAAAAATACACTACAAATATTAAAAATACAAATATATATATAAAGTGCACAAAGAGTTTAAAAAAAAAACTCCAATAACAATAAAAAGATTCTAATAAGTAAAGTGTTTCCCAGTCTAAAGGAGAATCCAAAACCGTGCCAATGTGTTCAAATAAGGTGATTCTTTTCTTAGGCTACGTTCACATCTTGGCGTTTTTTCAGGTGTTTTTTAGGTTGACTAGTAACCAATGGGAAAAAATAAAAACGCCTGTAATCTGCCCAAAAAGAAGCTCATGTACTTTTTTGAGCGTTGGGCGTTTTGCTTAAAGATGTGAACAGGGGCTATTGAAATGAATAGGATTTGTCTTGTTGGGTGTTTTTTGAGCTGTTCCTAGAGCAGAAAAACTCCCCAAAAACGCCCCCATGTGAACTTGGCCTTATTGCTGGAAGGTGCTCATCAGTGCAAAGTGCCACACTCCCCTCTTGCGCCCCTACTCACCAGAGATAAAGATCCTCTCTGGGTCGTATGCAGCTTTAATGGTGAGTATGGAATACTTATATGCAGTCTGGGTACCATCCAGAAATAAACGCTAAATCACTTGCAATTGACACTTCCTTAGCGGGCTCGGCCCTTAATGAAATGGACAGATCATAGTGAAGTACTGCTAAAACAAGACGGAGATAGAAAAGTTGCAATCAGACAATGGTAGTCCTTCCAGGAACACCGTCTCGCGTGCATTCCGTGGACAGCAAGTGACCTAAGTGGTTCGGTAAGCCAGAGGTTACGTCAACGCGCTTCGCCCACCTTCCCAAGCATCAATGGACTGGGAAACACTTTACTTATTAGAATCCTATTGTTATTTGATTCGATTTTTTTTTTTTTTTGAGCACTCTTTTCGTGTGTGTGTGTGTATGTATGTATATATATATATGTGTATGTATGTGTATATGTATATATATATATATATATATATATATATATATATATATATATATAATTTCTTGCATGCATACATACATATCTTGCATGTATATATTATATCTTTTCATGTGACAACACTGAAGAAATGAAACTTTGCTACACTGTAAAGTAGGGAGTGTACAGCTTGTATAACAGTGTAAATTTGCTGCCCCCTCAAAATAACTCCACACACAGCCATGAATGTCTAAACGGTGGAAAACAAAAGTGAGTACACCCCAAGTGAAAATGTCCAAATTGGGCCCAAAGTGTCCAGTTAGCCATTTTTCCCTAGCTCTGTGATGTCGTAATAAAGGAGTGGAAGAGGGCTCCACTGGCAACATGTGAAGCTCTGGTGAACTCCATGTCCAAGCGAGTTAAGGCAGTGCTGGAAAATAATGGTGGCCACACAAAATATTGACACTTTGGGCCGAATTTGGACATTTTTACTTAGGAGTGTAATCACTTTTGTTGCCAGCCCTTTAGACATTGATAGCTGTTATTTTGAGGGGAAAGCTAATTTACACTATTATACAAGCTGTACACTCACTACTTTACATTGTAGCAAAGTGTATATTCTTCAGTGTTGTCACATTAAAAGATATACAATATATTTACAAAAATGTAAGGGGTTTACTCACTTTTGTGAGATACTGTATTTATTTTTTTATTATTTGTAGTGTTTTTTTTTTAATTTTTTTTTTTTTTTTTTTATAGCACATATATGTAAATTTGGAATTATTGCATTTTAGCACATTCTATTTAGTATTGTTAGCTCTTTATATATGCACTTTATGTGTTTTTAGCACACTTTTATATTTATTGGTGTAAACAAGTGCTTTTATTACTGTGTTTCACATTTTTTTTTTTACCAATTTTCAAGCAAGCGCTGTGGTTAATCTTTTTAAGTCTTGCTATAGGCCTATTATAGGCTTGTCTGTAGTTAGAAAATAGAATGCGCAGTTTACCTCCGCTTTAAGAGTTAAAGCAATATGAGAGAAAATTAACTTATCAATGTATTCAGCTGCTTTTTTTTTTTTCTTTTTTTTGTAAACCTTTTCTAATATTGGGTAAGAAATTTCTGAGTAAAGAACGAAATATGTACGACTTGTTATTGCTTGGACACATTCAAGTATTGCTAGTAGCTTTACCATTTTTTTTTTTTTTTCCATAGTCTGCAATAGACAATGAAATGTTTGCACAGTCAGAGTGAATTAGTTGCTTGGTCTGACTTGCACTCAGAGGAGGGTTACTTTATTTTTAATTGATGTGAGTGACCCTATGCACGTGGTCAAGTCTGTCAAATTGCAGGGCATGTGGGTGGAAACATTGTCAAAATGTGCAAAAGGTTTATCCTACACTCTTAATAAGATTTGGCCATGTTCTGTTTTTTTTTTTTTTTTTTTCCTTTCAACTAATATAACTTGGCTGCAAATGTATAAAAACACTTTAAGACTGAGAATTTGGGAAAGCTGATGCTTTCTCAAATTCCAGGGAAATAAAAAAACAAACAAAAAACCCTTGCAGTTGGTCTCTCCCCACACCAAGGGTTTAATTCTCCTTTTTGTCAAGGGTTACCATAAAATAGCACATCTGCTTGCCTAACCCTTGCTCCCCTGCAGCTATTTCTGTCTGACATTCTGGTTTGTGGATGGACTCTGTCCTCATTTACAATGTAGGATTACTGCTCTTGCGCAGTGTAACCATTGGGAGTGCCAAAGAGAAGTGGCTCAGGGGATTGGTTTTATAGAAAGGAAAAGCCCGTGGGAGGGAGGGATAATGCAAGTAAAAGTCGCAATATTGCCTCCTTTTTTTTTTGTTACTAGTTTGTTCGTGGAGAACTACAAGCAACAGCCGGCTGTGGTTTCGGACTGGATAATCTAGATCCTTAAGGTCTCCCAGCCTGGCCAGCAAGTTTGAGCAAGTTATAGTCCAGAACTAGGCCTCACCACGACAGTGCCCCGACGGATGGGGACTAGCCTGTGAGTGAAGCATCTCGTGGGTACGCGATCGACCTGGAACATCACAGCGTATTCCCTGGCTGGCGGCACCCCCTTCCCGGATGGGAGGTGATCAGTTTGATTGGCGCCCACCAGGTATCGTGGTATGTTGAGTAATTGTCCCCCCAAAACCTCTAGTGGTCTAGGAGCGGACGTGGGCCCTATGCCTTGAATGGTCGGACCCTCAGGGCTCCCTCGGTTCCCCTGCCCTCTTGGGAGGACTAGGCCCAAATCCCCCAGTTTTTTCCCTTACCCTGTGAAGGTTCCTACCTTGGGGGGGGGCGGAAATATTACAGCCGCTGTGGCGCCTTTTTGATGCGGGTGGTTGGTCCTGGTGGGGGACCCTCCGATGCCTAATGTTCAGGAACCCCTTTTGGGGTCATGGAGACCGCATGGCGTGCCGTGGGGGGCCGCCAGTTTGCTATGGATCAATGTGGCGTTTTTCCCATTGTATTACATGGGCAGCCATTTTTTGTTCCCCCATAGGAATGCATGAGGCGGCTATTTTCCTTTGTTCCACGATCGCTGGACATGCGAGCAGCATGGCACTTTAATTCTAGCAAAGACACAGGCTGTTCTTTCCTTTTCCTGTGCAGATTAGTTTCACTTTAGTTTTCACAGAGCATGCTGGCAGCTCCTGAGGTAACGTTTTTCTGGGGTTCCCTGTGGATTTTCCTTGTACACTCTGCTGTTAGATTGTACTAGCCTGGGGTTTTGTAGCCTGCTAAGATAGCGTTGAGATTGCGAATTGGTGACTCTTAAAGAGAGAGTGCACTTTTTGTTTATTACCGATGTAAAATGAAGTCCCATAAAATTTAATCTACAGACCCCTTAGGTGCTGCTGCGGACCCTTCTTGGTCACAGTCGCAGCACCATATCACAGCATTTTTACCAAGCTTGACGTCAAAAGTAGATTTTGTAATTACAAGTGTTGCCAGCAGCAAACGCCCTTTGACTTCGCCTCCATCGGCAGTGTCTTCAGACTCTGAGGCAGATATGGCCGCAGCAGACACACCCCCCCCCCCCCCCCCCCTACGGGGTCGGTGTCATTCTGTCTGTAAAGAGGACCTGTCCTCATCAGCCGCAGCGCGGGAACGCACCTTGTTGGAAGCCCTCATAGTTTCAGTGCGGGAAACTTTTTAAAATTGGCTGAATCTACAGGGTCGGGTACGCAGGTGTCTTTTGGCTCCTGCAAATCCCAGAAATCGGGCAAGATGTTCCCTTGCCCTTATTTGTTAAATGCCATTGTCTATGAACAATGGCACCGCAATAAGCACATGCTGGTGATGCCTAAGCGTTTTAAATGGCATTAATCTTTTGCAGATGCAGTATCCACTAGGTGGACTTTACCACCGAAGGTGGATCACCCAGTTTCCAGGCTTACCAAGTCTACTGTGGTTCCAGCAGAGCAATCACCGACTTTTGCGGACCCCGTGGATAATCCCTATCCCACCATTTACACGTAATGGCGGGTTACATTTTGAAAACTACTTTTGTAAACATTGTGGTGTCAGACGGTTACTGAGTGAAACTACTAAAAGCAGACTTGGAAGCTGAACGGCTCCCCCCTCTGCGGTACTTGAACTAATGGACCAGTTGGCTCAAGCCCTGGTGTTCATGTGTGCTACCTCCCTGGATGCAACTTCGCTAGTGCCTAGGGTGTCGGCAGTGGGGATTGCTATTAGACACATGGTGTGGCTTAAAAGCTGGTCTGCTGACCAGGTTTCCAAAAAGGCCTTGACTGATCTCCCCTTTACAGGGGCAAGGTTTTTTGGATCCTCTCTGAATGATCAAAGGTCTCACTGGGGGAAAGGGTACTCTTCGTCCTCAATCCTCTAAGGGTAAGGCACCACGTTCTAGGCAGGGGCCTTCCTTCTCTGCTCATAAGCGGCTTTCCATACCACTGGGTTGCAAGGAAAAGGTGAACTGTTCAGGTCTTCTGGGGGTTCCAATAAGCCATGGTCGGGGTGGGGGATGGGGAAATCAAAGGCTTGTCTATCCGGATCTGCAGACAAATCGTCATCTGCATCAAGGGGCGCCCCCACCCGTTTCTTGGGTGGGGGGGGGGCGTTTTTGCTTCTTTCTGGAACCATGGACCTCCTTGATTTAGGACTAATGGGTTCACAAACTGATCTGCTCGGGGTACAAAATTCTGGTCCTGACCGTCAGACAGGTTTTTCCCATCCAATCTTCACCTATCTCCAGACCAGTTAAGAGACTTGCGAGTATGCCAATTCCCTCTCGGGAACCCTTTCAAGGGTTTATTCAAACCTGTTCACCGTGCCCAGAAAGGAGGGCAAAGTGCGTCCCATCCTGGACCTTAAGGCCCTGAAACGCTTTGTGCGGGTACAGAAGTTTCAGATGTAATCCATCCGCTTGGGAGTGGCGTCACTAAACCAGGGAGATTTTTTTGGCTTCAATAGATATCAAGGACTCATATCTATACATCCCTAGCTACGCTGGACACCAGCGGTTTCTTCGCTTTGCAGTAGCAGAAGAGCATTATCAATTTGTGGCGTTATCCTTTGGTCTCGCCTCTGCCCCTAGGGTTTTTACCAAGATACTAGCCCCAGTGTTGGAATTGCTGCGCCAACGGGGGATTGCAGTACCAGGGGTACTTAGACAATCTCCTATTGAGAGCAGACTTTTTTTTTGGTACATTTTAATTTTTCAACTAAACTTTGAAATTGCTCGCAGGTCTGTCACTGTCACCTCCGCTGCCCATGCTCACAGGTAGGAAGCTACATACTGCTGTTCTTTTGGGTAGAAAAACCTTTTATTTCTTTAGTTCATTGACGTGAGACTCTAAAAATGAGGGGCGCAGGTTCCCTTGGCGCTCACAAACCACCCAGAGCGGCAAAAGGGGTTTCCCTTTCCCCCACCTATTTTGACAGAATTGTCACAATAGAGTGAGGACGACTGAATCGTCTTCTTGGGGTCCCCAAGCGGTTTGCTAGGCAATGCCCTTATGAAGAGTCCCTTTTACAAAAAGTGTTCTGTTCCTCCCGTGATGGACCCCCCAGTTTCCAGGGTAAACAAAGCGACCATGATTCCGGTTGAAGAGTCTCTGGCTTTTAAGAACCTGGCTGAATATGTTCACCCTGGCTGGGTCGTCATTGAGGCTGGTGTTCACTATTGCCCTGGTGTTGGAAACTCTGACTGAGTGGGCTAAGCTTTTGTGCCATGTCCTGGTGGGAGAACAGCTCCTACTTGCCTTTGCTGAGCTTGTGGACCAGCTGGTCCAGGGGCTGCAGTTTATCTATGCTGCATCTTTTGGATGAGGCTCCCCTAGTGGCTCGGCTTTCTATTTCGGCCTAACATGCTGGTCTGCAGACCAGACTTTAAAAAAAAAAAAAAGCCCTGGCTGTCCTTCCTTTTTTTTAAGGAGATCGCCTGTTTGGAGCGACCATGGATGACATTAAGGGTCTCACAGGGGAAGAGTACCTTTCTTCCACAGACTACTAAGGGCAAGGACCCTTGTGTCAGATGTGGGCCCTCCTTTTCGGCTGACAAGGGATCAAAGCCTTTGGGGGCCGCCTCTGATGGTTCCAAGGGAACTTAGTCTGGCAAGTCAAGAGTGGGCCTCTCTTCAGACCCCCGCAGGCTCCTTGAGCATGAAGGTGCGCCCTCACCCGTATATCTGGAGTGGAGGGACATCTTCTCTGGTTCCCGGACCCGTGACCTTCCCAAGTGGGTCCACAAAGTCATATGATCCAGATACCAGATCGAGTTTCGTGCTCGCCCTCTGGAAAGGTTCTTTCCTTTCAAGTTGTCTGTCCCCAGTCTGCTTACAGGCCCTCTTTGGGGCGGTGCAAGATCTTTTACTTCAAGGAGTGATTGTCCCGTTTCTAATTGCGGAACGTTTTTCAGGGGTTTTTACTCAACCTGTTTACATTTCCCAGGAAGAAGGGCAAAGTGCATCCAATCCTGGACCTCAAGACGCTGAACTGCTGTGTGCAGGTGCTGAAGTTCAGGGGGGGGGGGGGGGAGTCAATTCGTACAGTAATGACTTCCCTGCATCAGGGGTATTTTCTTGCCTCCACAGACATCAAAGATGTCTACCTTCACATTCTAATATGTGCCGGTCACCAACACTTCCCCTGCTTTGCAGTGGGAGAGGAACATTATCAGTTTGGGGTGTTGCCATTGTCTCTTGCCTCCGCTCCCCGGGTCTTCACTACAGTATTGGCCCCGATATTGGCATTGTTATGCCAGCGGGAGGTTGCATTACTGGGCTATTTATTCGATCTCCTTCTGCAAGCCGAGTCTTCTGCTGCGCTGGCGGAAAACCTGGAGATCACCATACAAACTCTGAAGGAGTACTGGTGGATTCTGAATCTTCGGAAGTCAGCCTTGGTCCCTTCTACGAAACTAGGCTATCTGGGGCTGACTCTGGACTCAAACTTAGCCTGAGTATTTCTTCCCCCCGGCCAAACTTCAGACTCTGCAGGTTGCAGTTTGTCTCCTGCTGACCAGAAGATGGTCGGCTTTCTGGACTTTTATGTGGATACTGGGCCTAATGATGTCAACCGTCGATGCTGTCCGGTTTGCGCAGTTCCATGCGGGGTTCCTGCAACTGAGATTCATATCACATGGGTCGATAATCCGCAGTCTCTGGACAACCAAATCCAGCTGAGCCGGGTTATGAGAGTCCATGATTTGGTGGCCTTGTTTTCCGGCGCTCCGGCAGGGTAAAATCCTTCCTACCTTTTTTGTATTGGACCGTGGTCACCATGGATGCCAGCCTGTCCAGGTGGGGAGGCGTCCTCAGGCAGAAGTTCTGCTTGGGGCATCTGACCATGGAAGAATCCAGACTACCACTCAGTTCTGAGTTGCTGTGCCTGGAACATTGGATGGATCGTCTACAAGGATGTCCGGTGCGCATTCAATCAAACAATGCTATGGCTTATGTCCATCTCCAAGGGGGCACAAGAAGTGTCTTGGTGGCTCTGGAGGTAGCTGGCATTTTCAGGAGCAGCCTGCTTTACAGTCGCTAGGTTTGATGGCTTGGCTGTTGAAAGCCAGGTGCTGAAGGATGGGGAAATTGTCTGAATCAGTGATTCCTATGCTTCTAAAAGCTAGGAAATCTACTTCTTGGAATATCTACCATCGTACGTGGACCTCAATTTGGTGCTTTCGGTTCTCTAGAAGTCTCCTTTTGAGAATTTTCAAAAGTTTCCCCTGCTTACGCGGTCAAAGATGGGGGAATTTTTGGTTGTCTATCACCTCTGCACACAGGGTGTTTCTAGCACGACTTCGTAGCGAAAGTAAACTGCGGCTTCAGTGAGACTTGTCCCTCATATATAGAGGGAAGTCGCGCTCAAAAGTAGTGCACAATCTACTTTTGAAGTCGCCGCAACTGAAGCTGCGGCAGTGGAAACGGGCCCCATTGAAAACAATGGCTTTTGACTTGCTGTGCGACTTAATGTGTCAAGTCGCACCGCAAGTCGCACTAGTGGAAACCGGGCCTAAAGCTTTCTATTGTATATTAACTTTGGTAGCTTTTTTTTTTTTTTTTTAATTTAGACATTGTAAACAAAATCTATTCCTGGCTATACCATTGTTGTTCCTTTTGAATTTAATAGATATTGCAAGCACTGGTGGTGCTTGTGTTATGGAACACAAAAAGTTCCCATAGTGATAGCCTGCTTTTTATAGAAGCACTTTAATGTCAAGAGTTGCGTTGGCTTTAAAAGTAGTTTACCACTACAAATCTGTGTATTGACTCTATTTGCACAGGTATACCCACACATAGATTTTTAAATTTGTTTTGCAGAAGAAATGTGAGCGATATTATCCTAACTTTGGAGAGCAGCCTTTAAGTTTTGGACCATTTCGTATTTCATGTGTAAGTATTCACTCAACAGCGTTAAACTATTTTTTTAGTTCTTTTATTCTGAGTCTAAGATTTATTTGTACATTGGGTTAACTGCAGCCAAGTAACCTGCAAAATTTATATGTATGTATGTATGTAATATATATATTAAACTAAGTAATGGTGAAGAGGGAAGAGGAAATCTGATCCTGCAAGCTGTGGCCAAGAAAGTCAAACGGCACATGACTGGTTATTGTGCCTTGTGCTGCACTTTGTGTAGTGGCAAGGTTTTACTTCCTCAGTCAGTGCTTCCAGTGGGGAGAACAATGAACAGTCATCAGTGACTAGATCAATCCAAATCTCCTTAGATTAGCAGCCAGAAGCAGTGACCTAAAGCGCAATTACACCCTAACAACCTAAATTCTCCCCTGCAATTAATAATCTGAGCGGAGTTCAGCCTTGTGTGTCAAAATGAAAAAAATCCCAAGAGCAGCAAGTAGGTGTGGTTACTGAAAGCTAATGACATCACTTCCAGGGAGGGACATTGTTCCTGTGTAGCTAGGGGGCGTATAAAGAATGGGAGCAGCTGATCATGGGTTCTCATTCAGTGTTCCCTCATTAGTAAGGATGCATTGTACATCCTAATTCATGAGAAAATTAAGAAATAATTCATACAGAACATGGGAGGGTGCAATGCACATATGCAGTGCACACATACAGTATGGCTGTGCTGGACTTTGACCGTAGACTACCACAGGGGAAGGGGGGGGGGGGGACTGTCTGTGTAGCTGGAAGTGCTCTGGGGTCTCGGCTCACAGTCTACAATGATCATAGTACATGCAACCATACAAAGTCTACGTTTCTACTACTGCGACTTGTCATGCGACTTTGGACACAGTCTGATGACAAGTCATAGCCCACTGATTTTAATGGCACCCGTTCCCGTCTATGCAAAATCAGCGACTTTGAAAAGGTACCTGCACTACTTTGATGCAACTTTTGATGCGACTTTGATCCAGAGAGTGTAAAGTTGGATCAAAGCTGCAGTCAAAGTGGCATCAAGCCACTCTAGCCTAGTGGCTACGTTTCCACTAGTGCGACTCTTAAGTTGTGCAATTTAGAGTGCGACTGAGTGCAGCTTTTGATACAACTTTACACTCTGGATGCAGGCACCTTTTCAAAGTTACATAGATAGGAACGAGTGTCATTGAAATCAATGGGCTTTGACCTGTCATGTGACTTTGTGCCCCCCATCCCCCGACAACCTTTTGTAGGAAGTGAAAGACCGCTTAGCAAATTCAGTTAAAGAGAGAAGTGGATTGTCCAGCTTGGATTAGACTTTCTAAGCTACAAAAGCAACTAGCCAGAAAATGAATAATATCAAAGAAAGATATTTAACATACTATTAGGAAAATTTCATTTTTGACTGGCGTTTCCCTTTAACCACTTGCCGACCGCCGCACGACTATCTACGTCGGCGGTCAGCCCCTCACAGGCAAACTAACGTAGGGCTACGTTGCTTGCTTGTGAGGGTCTAGGGAGCGAGCGCGCGCCCCCGCGCGGTCACGGACCCCCCCCCTCGCCCGCGCGTGTGACCAGCGGACCCGATGTCCGCCAGCCACTCGGCGATCGGCGGGGGAGAGGGAGAATGTCAGGCAGCTTGTGTAAACAAGCTGCCTGTCATTCTCCTCGCTGTAAAGACACTGATCACATGGATCTACTATGTAGATCCGTTGATCAATGTCCTTACAGCTCAAGCCACAGCCAATCACAGTAGAAAGCACGCCCCTAGGGACACACACAGCCCCTCCCTCCCAAATAAAGTTAACCCCTTCACTACCAGTGTATTTTTACAGTAACAGTGCATATATATAGCACTGATTACTGTAGAAATGTCACTGGTAACCCCAAAAGTGTCAAAAATGTCAGTCAAGGGTCCGATCTGTCCGCCGCAATGTCGCAGTACCGCAAAAAAAATCGCAGATTGCCGCCATTACGCGTTAAAAAAAAAACAACAACAAAAATGACAAAAATCTTTCCCTTTGTTAGTAAACGTGATAACTTTTGCGCAAACCAATCAAAATACGCTTTTTGCGATTTTTTTTTTTTTTTTTTTTTTTTTTTTTTTTTTTTTTTTTTTTTTTTACCAAACATAGGTAGCATAAAACAAATTGGCCGAAAATGTTAAAAAATTTTGATTTTTACATTTTTTTTTTGGGGGGAATTTCATATAAGCAAATGTGAAAAATATTGCTATTTTTGCAAAATTGACGCTCTTTTTTTGTTTATAGCGCGTGATCAAAAAGTCGCACAGGTGATCAAATACCACCAAAAGAAAGCTCTGTTTGTGGGAAAAAAAGGACGCCAAATTCGTTTAGGTACAGCGTCGCACGACCGCGCAATTGTCTGTTAAAGTCACGCAGTGCCGAATCGCAAAATACCCCCTGGTCGGAATGGGGGTAAAAATCTTCCGGGGCTTAAGTGGTTAAGTACCTTTTTCACATGTTACGTAGCAGGAAGGTGCGTTTCAGATTGTGAATTTTTATTTGCACAATTGATATGCATTTCCACATGTCGCATATAGGTCAGCGCGTTCACTGGGAGCGGCAAAAGAAGCTCACGTAGCGAACTTTGGTACTGAGCCAGGTGCTCCCCCCCCCCCATGCTTAGTTTGTCATGATTTTAGCACTATTTGGAAATGTGGCAAAATCATGCTGATTCTGGCTGCAATTCCAAATCCTTCAGGTGTGAACATGGTCGAAGGCTGCCATATGTAACCTAATTTACTCTTGTTAAGCCTGTGTGGACCTAGCTATCATCTTTGCCAAATATTTTATCAAGGCAGTTGGGTCTGCTTGACTACCAAAACATTTACTCCATCTGATAGGATGTAGTCCCTGATCAGCTCATTTTTTTGCACCCAAATCAAGTCAATTTTTAAATCGACTTTGGTCTAGCTGGATGGTGCTTGTAAGGCCACCCCATGGCATGGAATTTAGGCAGTTTGTTGAGCTTTATTCTCACATTTCAAATAGGGGCTGCAGCCGCAGGAGTGCCTATGTACCCTCCCATAACAAGGAGTACACAGCTGTTTTTCTGAAGGAATTTCAGACCGGATGTAATTTATTTGTTTTTTTTTTTTATTATAGGGTGCTGTTTAAGCACAATTAACCATTCTAAATGTTACCTATAACATAGCAAATACTCACTTCTTAAGTCAAGTTCTATTTTAAAGTATATGGAAGCCAAAGTTTTAACTTAACGTAAGGGACACAGGTAAAGTAGCTCAGGTACATAGGGTTATGCTGCCACCTACATAAGAATCAGGACCCTGGAAACAAACGGTTGTTGAACAGGCAGTATTTGGCCTTCTTCAAACTGGTGATTACCTGCATAGTCTGCCTTCCAGATCCTTGCCTGTGTGAAGAATGCCTAACTCCATCATGCTTCAGCTTTTTGCTAGTGGGAGAATTTACCTCTTTCCTCAGAGAATAACCCATTTCACTGGACTATTCAGTTGTTGTTAAGCATTTTTTCAGATCCTCCTAATTCCAGATTACTTTCCAGGTTGGTTGTGATGCAAGGAAGTCATTGGGCTTGCTTGTTATGTGACCTACAGGCTCTGGGCTCTGCTTGCATTTTTCTTGACACCAAGTTTACTGTGTAATTTAGCTACAGCGTATTTTGCATGTCCAGGGTCATAATGCACCTGTCTGGGGGAATCCAGTCCCAGAAGACTGCATGGTGTGTCTGGCACATGGAATTTTGGCTTTATGGCCAAAACCAGTATAAACACAGTGCTGTGTAAGACTTTGTTTAGTGCAGCGATGGTGAACCTTGGCACCCCAGATATTTTGGTATTAGATTTCCCATGATGCCCAACTACACTGCAAAGTACATGAGCATTATAGGAAATATAGTTCCAAAACATCTGGGGTGCCAAGGTTCGCCATCACTGGTCTAGTGTATAAACATCTGTCACCTGAACTAGTTGCTTCTATGGGAATAGGTATGTCCGATTTTCTGTAAACAGTCGTGCATTATGATTAACTCCCATTTTTGTTTTTTATTCAGGAGAATGAACAAGCAAGGAAAGATTACTTTGTAAGGACACTTCTAGTGGAGTTCCAGAATGTAAGCTTTGTCATAAGTCCTTTTTATCCGTTTTCTGTGAAAGTTATATAATCCATATAGGTTTTTTTTTTTTTTTTTTATTTGCCTAGAAAATGCACACAGTGTTTATGTATACTAATGGCCCCAATTCACATGCGTGCAGTTGCTGTCCGAATAGAAAAGAAAAGTAGAAAATGCTTCCCTTTTTTTAATCTTTTGTTTTTTTTTATTGCCGGGATGGGAACGCATCTGAAATGTCACAAATCTCCTCCAAAATGCACTGGCATGTCCTGAACTAAGATAAAGAAAGAGGGGGGAAATGCACTGGGGCTGATGAAATGCACCAGAAGGCATCAAAAACTCAAATGCAGAAATTGTGGTGTAAACTGGCCTCTTAGTTCTAACTGCTTTCTTCCCAGATTTTTTTGCACACCTGTTAAAATGCATGTTGTAGGCCTGAAGGTTAGGTAAAATCCCCAAACATTTGAAAGCATAGACCCTGAAGAATAGAAATGGTAGTAGTTGCAATTTTTTGTCGCACAACATTAGCGTACATTTATTAAACCCAGATTTTCAGTAAAGAATACACTCATTTTAGGAGACACAAGCACAGTATATTGCACAATTTGTTAATATGTCAGGCATTGAGTGACATGTTCTCTTTCAAAAGATATCCGGGGTCTCCCTAAGCAAATCAAGCACAGATCACCATTGCCATGTATGACAGCTGTAAAGACACACATTCCCCACCATGTTTTTCATGGTCACAGAAGTGGGGGGACGACAATGTGGCCTCCCTGGGGGACTTGTCTGCACTCCTTGCCCTTTAGTTCCTAGAAGCCATGGTGGTACAAGTCCCTATATGAACCCCTCGGAACTGGGGACCTGACCCCCCTCACCCCAACTAGTAAAGTCCCAGCATGAACCATTCATAGCTGAGGATTTGACCCCCCCAACTGAAGGACTAAAAGTCCCAGCATGAACCCCTGAGATCTAAGGGGTCACATTATATTTCAGGGGTTCATGCTGAGAATTTTGTAGCCCTTCCTTTTTGGGGAGCCACATCCTAAGATCTCAGGAATTCGTGTTGGAACTTGAAGTTGTTCACTAGTTGGGGTGTCAAATCCAACAAAAGTGAAGGGCTGCAGGTTCCATCTTTACCACCTGAGATATAAGAATGTGACACCCCTCCGCCTCCCAAAATTGAAGGCTTACAAGTCCCAGCATGAACCCCTGGGATATAAGAATGTGACCTCCTCCCATCCCTCTGTGGCTGAGCGTGTCATCTGCCATCCTCTGTGTATGGGTCACTGCCCAGCTCCCTCATGAGTCACACATGGTTCCATCCCCGACGCCTGACATGACCTCACTGTTGAGAGTGGAGACTCAAATCCAGGTCACTTCCTGCCACAGAAGATGGAGGAGGTGGGTGGAGCTTAACCCTTGGTGCAGAGGAGCAGGAAGAGAAAACCGCCTCTGCTCTAAATGCTGGGGCATCGTCCTCCCTCTGCATTAGCTGATGTGACGCTGCTGGATGCCAGGCGGTCCTAGCAACCAGTGGGCAGTAGCGGGGGCTGGGGAACAAGCGAAAATGGGTCTTAGCCAGCCGGGACACTATTTTCCGCGAGTATTGCAGCGCTGGGGCAGCCTTTTTTGGGGGGGGGGGATCAGATTGGCCCGAGGGGGGCAATAACCACCCTACCCCCCCCCCCTGGTCCAGTTTGCCCCCTGGGTACACTGCAAAATTCATACCAGTCCCTTATTTGAACAAGCAGCCTGGCAAGTCAGGAAGGGGTTTGGTTTAGCAAGTCGCCCCCCCCCCCCCATCCTTAATCTCAACAGGCCACGTGTCATCAACCTGAAAGGGTGCTTTACCTAGGGAAGCAAACCCCTCCAAAAGCACCTTGTCCCCACCTTGAAGACCAGAGTCTCTTCTGCACAGTGGTTGTTGTGGTCTGCAGTTTGGGGCTTATCTTTATCTAGAAGCCCACTTTAATAGGTGCCCACCAGAGACTGCCTCCCAAATTGTGAAGCAGTAAGGTGTCTATATTACCCTTACTTATTCCACAAAAAAGTAAGCCCTGTTGCGCTCATATGCGGGTCATGAAACGCTACAGTCCATGTGTATTCCCTGCACATAATTACAAATGCACTTTATCAATCTGATGTGCGTGTCACTTTAAAGTTAATACCACCACAAAAGTTAGGTCTGGAAACCATTATGTCTCCCAAAAAGGTTCCTACAATCAATCAGTGCCCAGCGAATTAATCTTCAACATTCATGCCATCAACCGAGGTCATCTGCAAATCCATGTCCAGCATAGTCGCCCGCTAATTTCACAGCATCCAGCAGGGTTGGCCTATCCAAAAGCAACTTGATTGACGCTCTTCCAACACAATAGAACTCAACACTTCACATGCTGCAAAGAATGCTGGAGCAGAAGCAAGCTCTTGCCATCTATTCAGGTGAATATGGAGGATATTCTTGTCCTACTGCTGATCAGTGGGACATTGTAGCCAATGTCATTGAGACCCTCCTCCCCATAGAGGAGGTGAGTCATTACGACTCATCTGTGTCATCTGTCATCCCATGTGTGAGAATTCTGAAGATGCTTCAATTGAATGAAGGACCCAACACACTTGGCACTGAAACATGTAGGCAGGCCATGAGGGACCGCCTCGTCAAATGTTTTGAGAAGCATGAAGAGAATAAAAATGTTGTGCTTGCATGTCTTTTTGGATCCTCTATACAAGAATCATGCTTTCTCTTCTGATGACGTATTGGCCAAGGCAAAAAAATGGTTAAGAGAAGATATTCAACAGGAGGTGCAGGAGGTTCCTGCCGAGAAGACAAGTCAGGAAGAGCAGGTTTCTAATCTGGAAGAGCAGGATGCTGCTAAAAGGGAAAAAATGTTCAAAAAGAAAACGGACAGAAGTAAAACATCATCGTGGTCGAATAGATGCCATGTTCAGTGTTTTATTAGGGCCTCGTGCAGCAGAGGATTCTTCTGAATCTGCAGTAATGACCCTGGATGATGAACTTCATCTCTATTTGAAGGAACCATTAATTAACAGAAGTGGTGATCCTCCTTCAGTGGTGGAAAGAAAATGAGGCACGCTACAAAAAGACTTGCTTCTCATGCTAGAAGATACCTTTCTGCTCCTCCTTCCTTGGTACCAAGTGAGTGTGTTTAGTGAACTGGCAGCAATATATGAAAAAAACAGACGCCGTTTAACTGTTGAACATGCTGAAATGTTATACCGATACTTAGTGACCAAAATATCGGTATCAGCCCTGAAAAAACCATATCGGTCTATCCCTAGTAAGGAGTACAATTGATCTTGGGCACTGTTCATTTAAAACTGCCCCAGTGTGAGTGCACCCTAAAAGTGGATTGGATCTTGGCCCAGCCATGAGAGCTGTGGTCCAGGTTTCCTATAAACTCAGCATTGTTAAATCCTGGGGTATTGGGATGCTATTTGAAACCTAATTTTTACAGGCACTGTAAAATGGTGGCCCTCTCCCGAGTTACTATTGTAACAGATCCCCAATACTTGGACCAAGTATTTCTGTCTTGGGTCTCCAGACTCTCACATGATGCAGTGACCTGGCCCCTCAATTCCCCCCAAACATCAGCCTAAGCTCTATGAAGGGTAACACAAAAGACACTTTATTCAACAACTCACTTTCAATATATACCGTCTCATGTGTTTGATTTCATTATCATATGCAAATGCGATTGAATACAGAACATAGTCAACATACCTTGGTCATCTGGAAAGAGACAATAGGTGAATGAGACTGCAACATTATCATAATTAACTCAACAAACAAGCCACCCAAAACAAAGCCGAATACATATTCCTAGAGGTGTAAAGACAAAACCACCTCTAAACAGATGACCACAGAAGATGTAGGCTCGCAGATTGCCCGTCTTCATTTTCAAAACTCCTTACTATAAATGTCAATACACATTCCCAAAGTAGACAATAGCGGAGTTTGACGTCATTATCTCTTTAGTCTCTCATTGTGTGGAGAAGTCCTCTGCTGCAACAGGCAGCTTTAGGCCTGTAACATTGATCCCAGTCTGAGTCTGTATCTTGGGGTGACATGGATTTGAGTCCAAAGCAACACTACTCCCATGGTCCTCCAGCATATACCCCCACACAGAGGTGCACTCCCCTATAAGCCTGGGCCCATAGTCCGTGGGCAGGAGTCTGGCTCTCCACACACCTCCAGTAGCCTGTGGCGAACGTCCCAGCAAATGAGCGTTAGTCATAACTATGAATTAGGCAATAGTGTGATTGATTTGTGTTTTTTATCTTTTGTTGTTGAGTTAGTTTATAATAGTAGTGTCCTTTTTTTCAGTGCATTCTGGATGAGCAATGGCATACTGTATAAAAGAAACCGAGCAAGAGAATCCTCCTAATAATCGCTTTCAGATCATTTTTTTATTTTTTTTTTTATTTATGCTCTGCAGTTGTTGCATAAGAGAAGAACCCAAGGGGACCTAATGTAGTATAAAGGGATGACCCTGCATTTTCTGGCATAAGTAACCTCTGTCTGCATGTATAAAATGTAAGCTGTTGCTACCGGAGTTCTACACATACATGGAACCTGGATCACCCTAGTATACAAATAGCCAGTCCTCTTCTACCGCCTTACTTAGTCACTGTCGTTACTTAGCTACTGTCAGGCCATCACTTTGATCTGTAGCAACATTAGCGAAAAGGAATGTGGCAGGGACAAGGCCAGAGCCAGCAATTGCTGAAACTGATCATATTCTGCATCTTTTCTCTAAGGTTTGAGGGTACTAACGTGTGTTAATTGGTAACTTGTGCAGCTGCTATGCTTGCACATATTAGTGTGGCAATAGAGGGTTTTTTCCTGTGAAAACAGACTTATTTTGTATATTTTGAGCCTTTAATCTTTCCTGTAATGTGGGCAGTCGTAAAATTATGTATGCCATATACAGTGTAAAGTATTATAGATTATTCTTCAGACTATAAAGACCTTTTCTGTCCTGCAGTGATATCTGCATATATACAGATTTTATCCTTTTTTTTTTTTTTTTTAGCTTGCATCCCTCCTCCTTCTGTTCCAATTCCTGTTAGGAATATTTCTGTTTCTAAATGTTTTTTGAATAAAATATTATAGCATTCCAATGGGATTTTAAAATGGTAATTACTTCGCTTCTTCTGCTAGAAAGTGTTCTATTTGCTAAAATAGCTTTCACTTTAGAGTCACTCTTGATATTTTTATTTTTAATTAATATATGTAGCCTAATTATGTTTTACAAAATGGGATCAAATGTTGCTGCCAGATATTATACTAGCCCATGTTTCTACGGTTACCAAAGTATTTCAGATGTTTGATTAAACTCCTATATGTAGCAACATTTTGCCATCAGCCCTTTTTCTTGTAAAGTTGTTGCCCTGGCATGTTTTTGTTAATGGACTGTTAAAATAAATGTGAAAATCCAATATGACTGAGAACAAAATCTATCCAAATGGTATAGTACAGGACACGACACAGGCTGGATATTTATAGATCTTGAGTTATAGACTAATACCTTCTTGCAGTTGGACATTGACAAAAGCTTTGCTGGTCATGCCCCTAGGCATATTCTTATAACCCTACCCAAGTCTGAGACCTTGGTTTTTGCTAGTATACTTAGATGATATACCTTTACTCCCCTATGGAGGAGTTATCTATGCTTAATTATTTTTCTTTTATTTTCCTTTGTTTTTATTTTGGATTTTAAAATCAACTCTTCATTGCTTTCTACATAAACTAAAGATGAGTAAGCACCTGGTCCCTTCCAAACAGGGCAGACCTGCTGGCTTAAGGCCCTCTTTTCTATCCTACTGCTCAGTCACTGGCTTTTTTCAATGGCTGTGGAAACCCAGGTCTTGAAGGACAGGGTTATCTCTTACTATGTGATTCCTACCTTACTAAGAGCCAGAAAAGCTACTTTGTGAAAAATGTACCACCTTGCTTAAAATCCTTTTCCCCTTGTATGAGCAAAGGCTTTTATACCTCTGAGATTATTCAGTACCTCACATTCTGGCTATCCCACAATTTGGTACTTGACCAGAACTTGACCTTTAAGTACCATTTAATCTCCCTGGCAGTCTGATTATGTCAGGATTTCTGTGCTAAAAGCGGTAAATTCTTTTGCATGGAAACATATTTTAAAACTCCCCTTCCCCTGCGATCCCCCGCCATCCTCTCCTGCCGATGCCGTCATCTGTCTTCAGGTTCTCTTTCCTGCGAGCATTGTGAAGCAGAGGGGGTGAAATCGGCGGCAATTTGAAAAATGTAAATACACCAAATGACATGATACAAAGTTGTGATCCTAACGGATTACACTGTATCATGCCATTTCACCACAGGATTTCACCTGTTGGCTTTTCCAGATGCCCGGCCTGTGCTTTTCCAGTTCTTTGTGCCTGGAAAATTGAGAACGACCATGGCATCCAAAAAGCGTTTTGTGCAAAATCGCTTTTAGACAAACTGGAAAACAGCGACAGCGAAACTGAGTTACTTAAAGAACAGTGACGACCGCAACAATTTTGATGTCTCTTTCTGGCACATAGCTCCGTTGGAAATTCTGAAGAATCATTTGTTATACTTCCCAAATTCCACAAGCGCCTGTCCAGTGTCGTGGTGCTTAACCGTTGACTGATATGGTTGAAGAGCTGGTCGGCTGACCAGAAATCCAGAAAGATGGTGGCTGATATTCCCTATGCGGGGTCTCGCCTTTTTGGAGACTCCCTGGATGAATTGGTTAAAGGAGTCACTGGGGGCAAGAGCACTCTGCTACCCCAGAATCCTAAGGGCGAGTTTTTCCACGGCAAGCGGGGTCCCGCTTTTAAACCTAATCAAGGGTCCTTTCGTGCCTTCAAGGCACAGTACAAGGGGGAAACCCTTCAAGGGCCAGGGTGGCCAGAGAAAGCCCTGGGCCGGCAAACAAAAATCCGGCCAAGCTGGTGCGGCGGCTCAGTCCGCCTCTGCCTGAAGGGGCGCCCTCACCCATTTCAGGGGTGGGGGGACGTTTGCGCGGTTTCCTCCAACCTTGGCTGCTCCGAGTTCTGGACAGGTGGGTTCAGGAAATCATTCAATCAGGGTACAAGATCAAATTTCTTTCACGGCGGCAGACAGCTTCTTTCCCTCAAATCTTCATTTGACCCCAGGGCGGTTACAGGACCTGCATCAAGTGGTACAGGATCTCCTCGCTCAGGAGGTAATCGTCCTGGTGCCTCATCGGGACAGGTTTCGGGGCTTTTACTCAAATCTGTTCACTGTGCCCAGACAGGAGGGCAAAGTGTGTCCGATTCTGGACTTAAAAGCTCTGAACCGCTTTTGTGCGCGTTCGAAAGTTCTGCATGGAATCGCTCCGCTCGGCGGTGGCCTCCCTGAGTCCGGGAGAATTCCTGGCTTCCATCGACCTGAAGGATGCATATCTACACATCCCCATTTTCGAGGGTCATCGGAGGTACCTCCGGTTTGCTATCACGGAGGATCATTATCAGTTTGTGGCGTTACCTTTTGGTCTCGCTTTGGCACCAAGGGTCTTTACCAAAGTGTTGGCGCCTGTTCTGGGACTGTTGCGGGCACAGGGCATTGCGGTCTTGGGATATCTGGACGATCTCCTGTTAAGGTCGAGTGCCAGTCAGAGCCTGTTGCACGATCTGTCCACTACGGTCCAGACGCTCCAGGAGTTCGGTTGGACCATCAACGTTCAGAAGTCGACCTTGTCTCCTTCGGTTCGTCTCCCATATTTGGTCTGGACTCTGCTCAAGCAAAGGTGTTCTTACCGGAGGACAAGCTCCGCACCCTGCAGTCCGAGGTCAAGTCCCTCAGGGACAACGAATCCTCATCACTCAGGACCTGTATGCGGTCCCTAAAGGTTGATGGTATCGGCCTTCGAGGCGATACCATTTGCACAGTTTCACACGCGATCTCTCCAAGCGGAGATCCTGGCCAGGTGGGACAGACTACCTCCGTCCTTGGACCTGAGAGTGCCTCTGAGTCGCCAAACCAGAATGGATCTCTTGTGGCTTCAGTCCTCGGCTGTTTCGGAAGGGAAATCCTTCCGGCCGTTTCTATGGACGGTGATTACCACGGATGCCAGCCTGTCGGGCTGGGATGGCGTCCTGGGCAACCTATCTGCCCAGGGCACTTGGTCGGAGGAGGAGTCCTCCCTTACGATAAACATATTGGAATTGAGAGCGATCAGGCTGTGCCTGCTCCACTGGTCGGATCGTCTTCAGGGCCATCCTGTACGGGTGCAGACGGACAATGCCACTGCGGTGGCATACATCAACCACTAAGGGGGCACCAGGAGTGCCCGGGCGGACCAGGAAGTGACCAGTATTCTGTCTTGGGCCGAGACTCATGTCCCGGCGATATCGGCAATTCACTTTCCGGGTGTGGAGAATTGGCAGGCCGATTATCTGAGCCGCCAGACCCTGGACCAGGGGAATGGTCCCTGCACCCGGAGGTATTTCAAATGCTGTGTGCGAAGTGGGGATCCCTGGATGTGGATCTGTTCGCGTCTCGGCTAAACCACAAGGTGGAAAGGTTTGTGCCAAGAATGCACAATCCTCTGGCAGACGCCTCGGATGCTCTGGTGGTGCCTTGGCATCAGTATCGTCTGATCTATGCCTTTCCTCCGATACAGTTGTTGTCCAGGTTCTTTCGCAGGTTGACCTCGGAACAAACACTGGTGATTCTGGTGGCGCTGGACTGGCCACGCCGGTCCTGGTACGAGGACATCGTTCACCTGGCCGTCAAGCCTCCATGGCGGCTGCCAATGCGAGAAGATCTGCTGCCTCAGGGACTGATCTTCCATCCTGCTTTAGTCGCTGGCTTTAACGGCATGGCTGTTGAAAGCCAGGTCATGAGAGACAGGGGTCTCTCCTCAGAGGTCATTCCTACTTTAATCAAGGCTAGAAAAGCCTCGTCTGGTAAGATTTATTACCGAACTTGGAAAGCTTATTTTGCCTGGTGTGAGTCCAGGGGTTTCTCTCCTAGTTCCTACTCGGTGGCGAGAGTGTTGTCTTTCCTCCAGTCTGGTGTGGACCAGCGCCTTGCGTTGGCCACGATTAAGGGCCAGGCATCTGCACTGGCTGTTCTTTTCCAGCGCCCTGTGGCTTCTCATTCCTTGATTCGCACTTTTTTATTCAAGGTGTGCGTCACTTGGCCCCTCGAATGGAGCCCTTATCTCCATGGGACTTGAACTTGGTTCTGTCCGTGTTACAACGTTCCCCGTTTGAAAACATCAGGGTAATTTTGTTACCTCTGCTGTCTAAAAGTTTGCCTTTCTGGTAGCGATCACTTCTGCTCGCAGAGTGTTGGAGTTGGTGGCGTTGTCTTGCCGCTCCCCTTACGTGGTGGTTCATAGGGATAAGGTGGTCTTGCGACCTAACCCGTCCTTTCTTCCAAAGGTGGTTTCGGATTTTCACCTCAATGAGGACATTGTTTTACCTTCACTCTGTGCTAATCCTAAGCATCCTAAGGAGATTGCCTTGCATTCTTTGGATGTTGTCAGGGCGATCAGGGTTTACCTGTCATCGACTGAATCCTTTCGAAAATCGGATTCTTTGTCCTTCCTGAGGGACCTCGGAAGGGTATGGCTGCGTCTGCGGCGACCATTGCAAAATGGATCAGACAGACAATTGTTCAGGCCTATTCGTCAAAGGAGCGGGTACCACCCTTCCCTGTCAAGGCGCACTCTACCAGATCGGTGAGCGCGTCCTGGGCTTTCCGGCATCAGGCCTTGGTGGCCCAGGTGTGTAAGGCTGCGACTTGGTCGTCGGTGCACACCTTTTCCAAATTCTACAAAGTTGATGTTATGGCATCAGCTCATTTGGCCGCAAAGTTCTCTGTGAGGCAGTACCGCGTGGGTCCCTGGTTGTTGGGGTTGTTTTACCCCCTTGGTTATTTGCTTTCCTGGGTTGTTGCTCCTGTTGAGCTTTTTTGTTGCCCAGAAGGTTCCCTTGCTTTTCACGTAAGGTTCCTTTCTCTGATGTGGGTACTGCATTGCCTTTTCTGACGGTTGCATTTCCCACCCCTCATGTCTACACTGCTTTGGGACATCCCCATTGGTGAAGACTGTATGAGTGGGCGACGACTGTCGGAGGACGTAAGAGAAAACAAAAATTTTGTAAAATCTTACCGTAAAATTCCTTTCTGAGTCCTCCGACAGGAAATTATGTTTCTTGGGTGTGATCATTACACGTTCTGTGTACAGAACAGCTCCAGGTAGCCATATTGCATTGTATTCTCAGAAGATTGCAATAGCTGCAGATTGAAAAGGAAAGGTTATTTTTAATAACATTCAATTTCAATATGATTTGTGTCGCATTTGTATACGCTATATTGTTTGTTTGCTCTCCCCCCCCCCCCCCCCCCCCACAAAAGTGGAGTTGCCCTTTAAATGTCGTAGTTTGTCGCCATTCTATGAGCATGCGCAATTTTAGAGCATTACATGTTGAATATCCATTAACTTAGCGTAACATCTTTTATATTTTACCAAAAAATTGGTGTGTGTGTATACACACACAGTGCCTTGCGAAAGTATTCGCCCCCCCCCCCTTGAACTTTGCGACCTTTTGCCACATTTCAGGCTTCAAACCTAAAGATATAAAACTAGTTTTTTCTTGTAACAAAAAGTGGGACACACTCATGAAGTGGAACGAAATTTATTGGATATTTCAATTTTTTTTAACAAATAAAAAAACTGAAAAATTGGGCGTGCAAAATTATTCAGCCCCCTTAAGTTAATACTTTGTAGCGCCACCTTTTGCTGCGATTACAGCTGTAAGTCGATTGGGGTATGTCTCTATCAGTTTTGCACATCGAGAGACTGAAATTTTTGCCCATTCCTCCTTGCAAAACAGCTCAAGCTCAGTGAGGTTGGATGGAGAGCGTTTGTGAAAAGCAGTTTTCAGTTCTTTCCACAGTTTCTCAATTGGATTCAGGTCTGGACTTTGACTTGGCCATTCTAACACCCGGATATGTTTTATTTGTGAACATTTCCATTGTAGATTTTGCTTTATGTTTTGGATCATTGTCTTGTTGGAAGATAAATCTCTGTCCAAGTCTCAGGTCTTTTGCAGACTCCATCAGATTTTCTTCCAGACTGGTCCTCTATTTGGCTCCATCCATCTTCCCATCAATTTTAACCATCTTCCCTGTCCCTGCTGAAGAAAAGCAGGCCCAAACCATGATGCTGCCACCACCATGTTTTGACAGTGGGGATGGTGTGTTCAGGGTGATGAGCTGTGTTGCTTTTACGCCAAACATAACGTTTTGCATTGTTTTTCAAAAAGTTTGATTTTGGTTTCATCTGACCAGAGCACCTTCTTCCACATGTTTAGTGTGTCTCCTAGGTGGCTTGTGGCAAACTTTAAACAACACTTTTTATGGATATCTTTAAGAAATGGCTTGCTGCTTGCCTCTCTTGCATAAAGGCCAGATTTGTGCAGTATACGGCTGATTGTTGTCCTATGGACAGTCTCTACCACCTCAGCTGTAGATCTCTGCAGTTCATCCAGAGTGAACATGGGCCTCTTGGCTGCATCTCTGATCAGTCTTCTCCTTGTATGAGCTGAAAGTTTAGAGGGACGGCCAGGTCTTAGATTTGCAGTGGTCTGATACTCCCATTTCAATATTATCGTTAGCACATCTCCTTGGGATGTTTGAAGCTTTGGAAATCTTTTTGTATCCAAATCCGGCTTTAAACTTCTCCACAACGTTATCTCGGACCTGCTTGGTGTGTTCCTTGTTCTTCATGATGCTCTCTGTGCTTTAAACGGACCTCTGAGACTATCACAGTGCAGGTGCATTTATATGGAGACTTGATTACACACAGGTGGATTCTATTTATCATCATTAGTCATTTAGGTCAACATTGGATCATTCAGAGATCCTCACTGAACTTCTGGAGAAAGTTTGCTGCACTGAAAGTAAAAGGGCTGAATAATTTTGCACGCCCAATTTTTCAGTTTTTTTTATTTGTTAAAGTTTGAAATATCCAATAAATTTCGTTCCACTTTATGATTGTGTCCTACTTGTTAATTCTTCACAAAAAATTACAGTTTTATATCTTTGTTTGAAGCCTGAAATGTGGCAAAAGGTCAAAGGGGGCCGAATACTTTTGCAAGCACTGTGTATGTGTGTGTATATAATATATATATATATATATATATATATATATATATATATATATATATTTCCTAAATTTATTAAAATGGATATGTTTTAAAAAAATTGCTTTTGGAAAACCGAAGCACAAATACCATGATAGTTAAAAAATTTAAACAATCGCCATTTTTTCCCCTAGGGTCTCATACAAAAAAATATTAGGTTTGGGAGTACTAAGGAATTTTTTAGCAAAAAATACCGGTTATAAACTTGTAAACAAAAAGTTCCAGAAAGGGCTTGATCTTCAAGTGGTTAAATGGGGCTTCCAGATGCCGATCAGTCACCACCAATGAGCCAGGGTTGTGGGGAAGAGGCCCTTGTCCTCATCAACATGGGGGCAAGGTGCTTTGCTAGAGAGGGTCCCAAAGTGAGTGAATAACACTAGCAGGAAATTACTTTTCTGGAGGGTGTTCTGTACACCATCTGCTTGTGTTGTAGTTTTATATGCTGGAAGGGTGGCAGGAAAGAAATTTGCACAAAACGGGCTGATAGGGAAATCTCTTCTGCCGAGCAATTGTCTTCTCCCGGTGTGGGGGCAGGTAGGGGTATCCGTCCCCGCCGGGGGAAGACAGTGATTATCACTAGCGGCTATAGCAGGTTCTGAGAAGGGGCATGACCCCCGAAAGGTGTCCGCTGTCCAACTTTTAAATCTTAGGATGATATCATTGCATTCCGGCTGTAGCACACTTGTTTTAGCTTGCTTTCATTCTTCATGTGAGTATCCATTGGTTTATGTGGGTGTAATAAAATGATTAATAATGGTAATGCACGAGGTGGTTGCGCCTTCCTGTGTGTTTGCAGTAAAGGTTTTTCTCCCCTTTTCTTCTTATGAAATACCTGTTAATTATAGCGGCATAATATGTGACATTTTATTTCCAGGAGACGCGAAGATTTCAGCAGTTTCATTATGTGAACTGGCCAGATCATGATGTCCCGTCATCTTTTGATTCTATCCTGGATATGATTAGTTTAATGAGAGACCATCAAGCCCATGAAGATGTACCCATATGTATACATTGCAGGTAGGTGAGAGTGACTGAGGTTTAAAAAAGTTGTGACTGAAAAAAATTTGCTTATATTTAAAAACAAATGACCGGTGCTTTATTCTAAAACTGGATAGATGAGAAAAGGAAATGTTGACGTATTGACAGACCTCGTCTGGATCTCCAGTTTCTGGACTATACAACTGTTTGTTTAAAAGGAACCTGTCGTAAGAGAAATATGGGAGCTACCATTATGGCCCTTGGCAAAGTGCTGGTTGTCTGGATGTTATGACTTCTGCTGAATTGGTCTGAACAAGTATACTGATCAAGAAAATTTAAGTCTGTCTTTACAAGGACTCATCATTCTCTGTTGTGGTAATGCTACATGTTATGATGCAGTAAGACATACTGCACAGTAACGCTGCCCATTCATTTTGAATGGGCTTTCAGTGCACCTTAATGCACCAAATATTTTTACTCTTTGTAGTGTTTTTTTTTTTTTTTAATATACTGTAGACCAATGGAAAGCATGGCCTGTGCATTGTAGTGTGCTGCAGTGCAGAGGTGTTGACAACTACTAAAATGGTGCAGTGGAGAACTATTCAAAATAAATGGAACCCTGCTGTATATTGATGCAATGCAAGGAACTGATCTGGCACTTCATGTTGAATCCAGAGGGTCTCTATGCTGTATTTTCAGTCAGTCAACAATGGTAGCCTCCATATGAGAAGTTTCTTTTAAAGCCTCAGATTTAATATCCTGTCAAGTGCACAACTGCTTGGACACCATTTATTAAACCTCTTCCAATGCAGACATTTCTGTTTGCCCTTTTTTAGTTATATGAACCTTTTTTTTTTTTTTTTAATTGACATGGTTAACAATTTAAGTTTGTTAGGCTAAGCATTTTACGTTAGAGCCTCCTTCCCTCTGCATTGCAACTAGATACACAAAGCTGATAATAAAAATGTACTTTGATGTAACCAGGAGAGGGTCTCGCCAGTGACAGGCAGGCTGCTGCTTCTCTACAGCTTCTTTCCAGTGATGGCAAGGTAGGAATGGTGGTAGTTCTGTGTAAGATAGAAGCCTGAATTCACTTCCTCATTGAGCACCTGTCCGTGCCTCTGCCCCACACAGGTACCACCTTCTTGTCTACTCCAAGAAGAAGTGGGACACTTGTCATCAAACGTGGTTATTGCTACATATTTTGGCACTCTTTATAATCAACAGCAAGAGAGACAGAGGTGTGCCCTCCTGGGGTATGGGGTATACTGAATTTTAGGACTGCTTTCAGAATGTGATCACCTTATCTTCAAAGATGGTCCTATGGAAACTGAGCAGCACTTCTTTATAACCTATTGGAAGGATTCACAAGTTTGCTAAACGGTGTACTCATTCAGCATACATTTGTGCCAGACATTAAAAAAACCCTCATTAAGAAACAGATCCTATAATGCAGAAGATTGAGAATATTTGGCAGGCTATGTGCTTGCAAAATGTTTTAGCTCCCGTATACAGTTGTGCTCATAAGTTTACATACCCTGGCTGAATTTGATTTCTTGGCCATTTTTCAGAGACTATGAATAACACAAACTTTTTGTCAGATCCCTGGGTGGAGGCCGAAGTGCTGAGAGTGCTTCCCTTGCAGCTCGGTGCGAATCACCCCTGGAAGTGAGACAGGAGGTGACGCGACCCAAGTAGCACTGGATGCTTGTGGTAGTGCAGGTGGATGGCTGAGAGGGATATCCGGGTCCTTTCTGAGAAGCTCCAGTGAAAGCACGCAGTGCAGTGGTAAATGCCAGGCCGGGGATCATACACATGTGGTCAGTCCAAGTAACAGCAAGCCTGGGTCGGTACACAGGTTATCAGGCAGAAGCAGGTCCGTGGAGCAAGCCGGGGTCGGTACACAGGTTATCAGGCAAAGACAAGTCCTTGGAGCAAGCCGAGGTCACAACAGGAAACAGGAAGCTGAGGATAATCCAGCACTGGATGAGAGGGTGAGCGATCCTTAAGAGGAGGCTGGGTTGGTACATTGTGCGTCCTGACACACGCACATGCGCACTTGCCTAGATGAATAGTAGGCTGCACAGCGGCGTCTGAGTCCCTGACACTTTTCTTTCACTCATGGTTAGTGTTTGGCTGAAGCCATTTATTATCAATCAACTGTGTTTACTCTTTTTATATCTTAATGACAACAGACTACCCAAATGACCCTGATCAAAAGTTTACATACCATGGTGATTTTGGCTTGATAACCTACACACAAGTTGACACAAATGGGTTTGAATGGCTGTTAATCCTCACCTGTGATCTGTTTGCTTGTAATTAGTGTGTGTATAGAAGGCCAATGAGTTTCTGGACTCCTGACAGGCCCTTGCATCTTTCATCCATTGCTGCACTGACATTTCTGGATTCTGAGTCATGGGGAAAGCAAAATCTGTGGGAAAAGTAGTTGAGCTGTATGATACAGGAAAGGGATATAAAAAAAAAGTGGCCAAGGAATTGAGAATGCCAATCAGCAGTGTTCAAACTCTAATCTAGAAGTAGAAAATGAGGCGTTCTGTTGAAACCAAACCACGGACAGGTAGACAAACTGAAGTTTTCAGCTACAACTGCCAGGAAAATTTGTTTGGGATGCAAAGAAAAACCCACAAATAACTTCAGATGAAATACAGGACTCTCTGAACACATGTTGTGTGGCTTTTTCAATATGCACAATAAGAAGGCACTTGAAGAAAGATGGGCTGCAAGGTCCACAAGACCTATGATGAAAGGTACACCATTCCTACTTTGAAACATGGAGGTGGATTGCTGATGTTTTGGAGATGTGTGGGCTACAAAGGCACAGGAAATTTAAGAATTGATGGCAAAATGAATGTAGTATGTTATAAAAAAAAAAATATTGGAGGAAAATTTGCATTCATCAGCCCGGAAGCTGCGCATGGGACGTACTTGGACATTCCAACTTGACAATGATCCTAAACACAAGGTCAAGTCGACCTGTCATTGGCTACAGCAGAAAAAAGTGAAGGTTCTGGAGTGGCCATCTCATTCTCCTGACCTCAATATCATTGAGCCACTCTGGGGAGATCTCAAATGTGCAGTTCATGTAAGACAGCCCAAGAATTTACAGGAATTGGAGGCTTTTTGCCAGAAATAATGGGCAGCTTTACCATGTGAGAAGATAAAGAGCCTCAGCCACAAATACTTCAAAAGACTTCAAGCTGTCATTGATGTTAAAGGGGGCAATACACGGTATTAAAGTTGAGTTCCACCCATTTTAATAAGTTTAGATGTACGTAATCCCCTTTTATAAATACTTTTACCAATGTAAACTATTTTTTTTTTTTTTTTTTTTAGTTTGCATGGAAATACTCTTCTTTATTCATCCGCACTTCCGGGTCCGGCCGCCTATAGGCGTTTACATCACTAGGTGATTCGATGTATCCCAGCTGCCCTTGCGAATCGCCTAGTGACAAAATCTCGCATTACACTGGCACCAGCTGTACTCAGAGATGGATTCCTTTGAGTCCTCGCTCTGTCCCGTCTGTACCCCGCCTCCTCTGTGAGCTCTACAGGACATATTGCTTTGAGTCCTCGCTCTGCCTCCACCCTGCCTCCTCTCAGTGAGCGCGGACTGAAAGCATTACATCTCGTAGAGCTCACTTAGAGGGGGCGGAGGCAGGGCGGAGCCCGGTCTCCAAGCAATACATCCCTGAGTACAGCTGGTGCCACTGTAATAAAGCGAGATTTCGTCACTAGGCGATTCGCAAGGGCTGCTGGGATACATCAAATCGCCTATAGGCGACCGGACCCGGAAGTGCGGATGATTAAAGAAGAGTATTTGCTTGCAAACTAAAAAAAAAAATAGTTTACATCGGTAAAAGCATTTTTAAAGGGGATTACGTACATCTAAACGTATTAAAATGGGTGGAACTCCACTTTAAGAACTGGGGTATGTAAACTTTTGATCAGGGTCATTTGCATAGTTTATTATGGTTTAAAAAGATAAACAGTTGATTGATTAATAAATGGCTTTAGCCCAACACTAACCACGAGTGAAAGAAAAGTTTGTGTTCATATATATTTGGGAAAAATGGGCAATAAATCATAAATTATGCCATGTAAACTTATGAGCACAACTGTAAGGGATTACCGCATTTTTTTTTTTTTTTTTGTCAGTACTTTGCCAGCATGCATATTACCTATTGGTATGTGATAGTTTAAACTAGTAGACGTTAATGTATTCTGTTTAGGCATTAGTTTGGGTTAGTCTACTACTACTGCTACTGTGCAGCATTATAGCTGTTTATACTTGATTTTTTTTTTAAAGGCATTTAGGCCAGCTTTACCTGGGGCACATAGAACACACACACATTAAGTGTACTATTATTTTTCTATTCCCATGCAGTGCGGGGTGTGGAAGGACAGGAGCTATCTGTGCAATAGATTATACATGGAATTTACTTAAAGCTCGGGTAAGCATCACAGATTATTGTAACTATTTTGGAGATTTTATTGTATTAAACAGGACATTTACTAGGTTTTATTCATTTTAGAGAATACCTGCCGAGTTCAATGTGTTTAGCCTAATTCAAGAAATGAGGACACAGCGACATTCAGCAGTCCAAACCAAGGTATAAAATGAAGTGTTGCATAGTTACATCATCAGCCTTTGTGATGAATATAAATTAGTATGTCTTGTAAATAATGGCTGCAAGGAAAGTTATTTGTCAAATGATCAATAAAACTTTGACAGTTATGACCAGGCTAATTTAGACTTCTGTAGTCAGACTATGCTCCGGCAGTCAAGAAAAACAGTTGAGTAGAAGGTATAACATTTTGTATACAGGTGCATCTTTTAATGTTAGAATATCCTCCCAAAGGTAATTTTATTTCATTCATTTCAAAAAGTGGAACCCCTACATTTTATGAAGATAAGTTACACACAGAGTAATATATTTCAAGCATTTCTTTCCTATAATTTTAAAAATTATGGCTAACAGCTAGTGAATACCCAAATTTCAGTATCTCAGAAAATTAGAATATTACATAAGACCAATGAAAAAAAAAAAAATACAGAAATGTTGGCTTACTGAAAAGTATCTCCATGTACAGTATAGTATTCTCTATACCAATACTAAGTCTGGGCTCTTTTTGCATGCAATACTACATCAATGTGGCGTGGCATGGAGGCTATCAGCCTGTGGCACTGCTGAGGTGTTATGGAAGCCCAGGTTGCTTTGATAGAAGTCTTCAGCTTGTCTGCTTTGTGGGTCTTCAGCTCATCTGCTTTGTTGGGTTCCTCTTCCTCTTGACAATACCCCACAGATTCTCTATAGGGTTTGAGTCAGGTGAGTTTGCTGGCCAATGAAGCAGTGATACTTTGATCAGTAAACCAGGTATAGTTACTTTTGGCAGTGTGGGCAGGTGTCAAGTCCTGCTGGAAAATGAAATATTATCTCTTTAAAGCTGTTCAGCAGAGGGAAGCATGAAGTTCTCTAGAATGTCCTGGTAGAGGGTGGCGCTGACTTTGGACTTGATAAAACACAGTGGACCAACACCAGCAGATGACATGGCTCCCCCAAATCCTCACTGACTGTGAAATCTTCTCACTTGACTTCATGGAAATTGGATTCTGTGCCTCTTCAGTCTTTCTCCAGATTTCCTCCAGGGACCTTGATTTCTCTATCCTCCATTGTCAGACGCAGCTCCATGTCGTCTTAGACCATTGGGTTATGCTCTTCCCATCAGGAATAGGACACTAGGCAGGAAAAAGCTTTACAGCGCCTATGGGGGTTGTCCCTGCAGACCTAACCCCACACACTCTGCCACAGCTTCCAGTTTGTTTCTGCCTAGTTTAGGAGTAGGACCTAGTTCCCTGCTGGGACTTTAGTCTTGGCTATATAAGGGAAAATTTTTATTTGTAATTTTTATTTACTTGTTAGTTCCTGGAGAACTACAAGCAACAGCCGGCTGAGGCTTCGGACTGGATAATCTAGATCCTTAAAGCCTCCCAGCCTGGCCAGCGAGCGCGAGCAGGTTATAGTCCAGCACTAGGCCTCGCCACGACAGAGCCCCAATGAATGGGGACGAGCCCATGAGTGGACAGTCTCGACGGGACGTGACTAACTGCAACGCCCTGAGTCGCAACGTACCCCCTGGATAGCAGCACCCCTACCCCGAGTGGGAGGGGGTCTGTTGGGGGTGGCGCCCACCTGGTACAATGGTATGGTGAGCAATGCTGTCCCCCCACTCCTCTGGCGGTCTCTAGGTGGACGTGGGCCCCCTCCCTGGGAATGGTGGCACCCTCAGGAGATCCCTCAGTTCCCCTGGCCTCTCAGACAGACATACCAGCCCCCCCCCGGTTATTCCCCTACCTACCCTAGAGGGTTCCTATCTTGGGGGGTGGTAATATTTTGGCTGCTGCAGTGTTCCTGTGGGGTGAGGGGGGGGGTGACTGTCCTGGTGGGGTATTTTGTTAAGGACCTTCCGATGCCACTTGTCTGAGACCCCCCCCCCCCTCGGGGGTCCGGGGGCCGCCATTTTGCTGTTGATTTGTGCTCATTGTTTTCCATGGACAATGTATGGGCAGCCATTTTCTGTTAGTTCCCCATAGAAATGCATGGGATAGGCAGAAAGCATAGCACAGTTTAATCTAGCAATGACCCAGGCATTTCTACTGTTTCTATTACCTGTGTTAGAACGTTTTTACTTTCTGTTTCACAGAACATTTCCAGAAAGCCTCCTGAGCGATTGGGTGATGTTTTTGGGGTCCCCTGTAGGTTTTCCTTACTCTGTCAGATTGTACTGGATTGGGATTTGTGATACCGCTAGTGTGGCGCTGCATTACTTTTAATCCGTGAGTCCCAGGACAATGTTTCACCTACAGAACCCCTCAGTGTGGCTGTGGGACCCTCTGGGTTGCAGTCTCTGTTTTACAGCAGTTCTGGAAAGCCTGGTGTCAAAGGTAGATTTTGTGTTCAAACGTATTGATAGCCGCAAACATCTGCTGCCTTCACCTCCATCGGGGGTATCTTCAGATTAGGCTGCCTGAGGCAGATATGGCCGCCATGGACGCCCCCCATCCTGATGGATCGGTGTCCTTGCATTCAGATGGCGAAGAGGACCGGTCATCAGCCGCCTTGCAGGGACCCGCATTGGTGGAAGCACTCATATTTCTCTGTCGCTCATTGACAGACGTAGTCCTCCTTGATATCCACTCTATGACCAACAGAGTCACGGCGTCCGTATTGGTCGACAGCCCCCCCACCCCGGTGGAGAGGGGTTCTGTCAGGAATTGGCGCCCGCCTGGTTCCGGTATGGTGAGTAGAATGTTCCCCCTCTCCCCCTGTCGGGTTTGTTGGGGACGCGGGCCCCTCTCTGGGATGGTCGGACACTCAGTTTCTGGGTCTCCCCTCTATCCTATAACAGGTCACAGATCCCCCAATTTGAGTGTGATTTTTGTGAACAGAAACCAGGAGGCTTGGTTTGGGAGCTGACTATCTAAAGTCACTATATGACTGTAAGGGTGGTGACTGAAGTCAGTGGCAGACTACTAAAAGGCATTACTATTGAGGTATAGAGGTATCCTACCTGTCTAGTGTGCACACAGGCCGATGCCGATGCCTATGCCTGAGTTACTGCTGCCACAGATCGCCATCCCTCCAGAAAGCGAAGGACACCTCCCGCAGGCCGAGGCACTTCCGCAGGCCGCACAGGCCGAATGCACTCATCCCGCAGGCCGCTGCTAGCTGGCAAGCCGCCGCTATCCTACACAGGCCGCCGCCATTTTCCTGCAGATCGCACGAGGCCGCCATATTGGCGTAGCCTCATGTCTCCATCATGGGGGTGGCCATGTTTGAGGTGACCATACACCTCGTGGAGTAATTGGGAGGCGCCGGAAGGCGTGTAAAGGGACGGAGCCGCCTCCTTGGCCCAGGGAAAGCAAGCCAAAGACTTCCTGTCTGTAACAGACAGTGCTGAAAGCAGGTTGATAAGAAACTTCTGTGCATCAGGTGAGCCTTGGGGTCTCTCTCTCTCTCTCTCTCTCTCTCTCTCTTTCTGAGGGGTCCAAGCAGGTAGACTGAGGGGCGCTACTGCGCTGGGGGACTAAGTTTAAAAAAAAAAAATATATATTTTTTTCTTGCAATTTTTTTGTGTTTGCTGGCAAGTGTCTTGTTACATGAACCCTGCCACACATGTATCCCCACCTGATCCCCTCAGGGTGGCCGCAGGACCCTCCAGTACCCCACTTGTGATGATGCATTATCAGCAGTTTTGGAGTCTTTGGTATCCCGGGTGGAGGTAGCCTGTCGGATGGGGGTCAAGAAGAGCGACCCCCGCCTACCCCTATGTCATCTGATACCTCACATACAGATTCTGACCTGGTCATTGCAGTCCCTTTTCTGGGGTTGTTGTCTCAGGTACGGTCTCCTCAGACAGTAAGGAGGACGCTTCTGCCTCCGCCATAGCACAAGAAGCGTTGGTGGAAGCACTAGTTGTGTCTGTCCGGGAAACCTTAAATTTTGAGGTTACACCGGCAGAGGTAGCTGAGACTCGTATTCCTTTTTTGGTACTAGCAAGCCTACCAAAATGGTGAAGGGTTTCCCTTGCCCAAATAGGGTCGTCCGTAAATGAGCCCTGCTATTTCCAAACGCATTGCTAGGCGCTATCATTTTGAGGAATCCCTCATTTCAAAGATGGACGGTACCACCAATAGTGGACTCACCGATTTTCCAGACTAAATAAAGCCACTGTTATCCCGTTGGATTGACAGAATGGGCCCCACCCATCTCTAGGGTGGGGGGACGTCTTCACCGGTTTCCGGATCCAGGGCTTTCCAGAATCCTGGATAAAGGGGTTCGCAAGGTCATATGGTCGGGATACAAGATCGAGTTTCGATCACTTCCACCGGTGCGATTCTTCCCTTCCAATATTCGACATCCCCGGGTCGCTTAAAAAGCTTTGCGGGGGACAGCTTGATACAACAAGCAGTGGTAGTTCCCATTCCTTGGAGGAGTTCTAGTCGAACTTGTTCACAATGCCCAGGAAAAAGGGCTAGGTGCGTCCAATTCTGGTCTTGGAAGAGATGGAGTCCATCCATACAGTGGTGGCCTCCCTGCATCAGGGGGATTTCCTGGCATCCATAGACATTTAGGATGCCTATCCTCATATCCCCATCTTTGCAGGACATCAGCGTTTTCGTTGCTTTTCCCAAAGATCATACCTGGTTCCCACCAGGAGACTGAACTATCTGGGCCTAATTTTGAATACATCCTTGGCAAGAGTGTTTCTCCATGCGGAGAAACTCCAGAAGATTCAGTCAATGATTCGGATGTTGCTGTCCGTCAACTGGCTGGGATTGATGGTCGCCTCCTTAGAGGCAGTACCGTTTGCCCAGTCTCCTACCCGAATTCTCCAAAGAGGAGATTCTTCTCATATGGAATCGGAATCCCGATTCTCTGGAAAATCGTATCCGATTGAGTGAGCGGACCAGGGAGGCTCTGGTCTGGTGGCTTCGGTCTCCGATGCTCAGCCAGGGGAAGTCATTTCTTCTGATAAATTCCAGGTTACCGATAAATGGGTTGGAACTGAGAGCGATCAGACTTTGTCTGATTTACTGGACCGAGCAGCTCCAGGGCAGCCCGTTTCGGATCCAATCGGACTATGCCACGGTCATGACTTATGTCGATCACCAAGGGGCACCAAGAGTGCCCTGACGGCCATAGAAGTGACCAACATTCTTATTGGGGGAACAGTTGTTCCAGTTCTCTCCGATATTTATCACGGGGGTGGACAGGCACATCATTTCAGCCGTCAGATTCTGGATCAAGAGGAATAGTCTCTTCATCCAAAGGTATTTCACCAGCTGTCCCTTCATTGGGGCACCCCGGATATGGATCTGTTGGTAGGTTGGCTCAACAGGGCTCGCACCCGCGATCCTCTAGCGGACGCAGCCTCTCAAATTGCTGCTGAGATTTCTCCGCAGGATAGAGGTGGAGGGAACTCCAGTTATCCTGGAAATTCCGAGCTGGCCTCGTCAAGCCGGGTACGCCAACTTGGACAGGCTAGTCGCGGACGCTCCTTGGAGACTTCCTCTCAGGGAGGATCTGCGGTCTCAGGGACCGATCTTCCATCGTGCTTTACAGTCGCTGGTTTTAATGGCCTGGCTATTGAGACCCAGGTACTGAAGGACAGAGGGTTGTCAGCTTCAGTTATTCCTACTCTAAAGCAAGGAAAGCGACTTCCAGCAAAGTCTATTATCGCACATGGGAGACTTGTATCGCGTGGTGTGAATCTTTGGAATTTCCCCCACGTACCTATTCGGTGACCCGAATCTTGGCTTTTCTGCAAAGGGGTTGAGCAGAAACTATCCTTGAGCACTATCAAGGGTCAGGTTTCAGCATTAGCAATCTTCTTTCAGAAGCCTTGGGCTACTCATTCCTTGGTGTCCAGGGGGTGCGGCACTTGGCTCCGCCAGTGCGCGCGCCCTTACCGTCCTGGGATCTTAATTTAGTGTGTGTCGGTTCTTCAGAAACCTCCCTTTGAAAATATCAGGGAGATTCCCTTGCTTACATTATCCCAGAAGGTGGCCTTCTTGGTGGCTATCACTTCTGCACGCAGGGTGTCAGAACTGGTTGCATTATCATGCCATTCCCCATATCTAGTGGTTCATAGGGATAAGGTAGTTCTTCATCCGAAGCCATCCTTTCTTCCTAAGGTGGTTTCAGACTTTCATCTGAATGAAGAATATTGTGCTACCTTCCTTGTGTCCTCAGCCCAATCATCCTCGGGAATATGCGTTGCATTCCTTGGAGGTGGTTCGGGCAATCAGGGTATACCTGAAGGCTACGGAATCATTCCGTAAGACGGATTCACTTTTTGTGATCACGGATGGCCCCAGAAAGGGGTTGCCTGCATCCGCCGCAGCTATCTCAAAATGGATCAGACAGACGGTGGTACAGGCTTATTCGATTAGGGGTCGGAATCCTCCGTTCCCTGTTAAGGCGCACTCCACTCGAGCGCTCAGTACTTCCTGGGCCTACCGCCATCAGGCGTCAGTGGTCCAGGTGTGCAAGGCGGCTACCTGGTCGTCGGTGCATACCTTTACAAAATTTTATAAAGTTGATGTGATGGCATCGGCGGATGCCTCATTTGGCCGCAAGGTTTTGCAGGCCGCAATTTGAGGAGACCGGTGGTCTACCTCAAGGGTTTTTTTCCGTTGGAATTTCAGTTGAGTCTCATCGTGTGATTGATGAGCCTTTAAAACTTCTAGTTGGCATCGGTTGGGCCTTCTAGATTGGATGTTGATTTCCATTTTTCCACCCCCTCATTTGTGGTACTGCTTTGGGACGTCCCGAGTTGATATTAATCAAGGAGGACTACGTCTGTCAATGAGCGACAGAGAAAAATGGATTTTTGTAAAATCTTACCGTAAAATCCTTTTCTCTTAAGCTCATTGACAGACGTAGTACCCGCCCCTCTGTTTTTGAGTTGGGTTGGGCTAAATTCTCTAAACACTGCTTTGTGACATAACTGATTTGCTGTAGCAGGAAGTGAGAGGATATACCCTCTGGGACTGCCCCTAGGGTGTGGCCAGAACGTTTTCTTTCCTGTCTAGTCCTACTCCTGTAGAGGGCAGTATAACCCGAGTTGATATTAATCAAGGAGGACTACGTCTGTCAATGAGCTTAAGAGAAAAGGATTTTACGGTAAGAGTTTACAAAAATCCATTTTTTCTGTGCGGGACACAAATCTACAGCGTCAGGTACGCAGGTGTTTTTTGGCTCCTGCAAAGCCCAGAAGTCAGGCAAGGTGTTTTCTTGTCTGGAGTTTTTTGATGCTATTGTAAATGAACAATGGCGGCACATCAAGCACATGCTAGTGGAGTGGTGCCAAAGCGCTTTAAATGCCATTACCCCTTTGCGGAGGCGGTTTCCACTCGATGGACTGTGCCACCAAAGGTGGATCACCCGGGTTCCAGATTGAATAAGTGTACTGTGGTTCCGGGAGAGGAATCCCTGGCTTTTACTGACCCCGTGGATAGATGGGTGGAGTCTGTCCTGCCATCTACACATGCTGGCGGGTTCCATACTAAAACTCAATTTTTGTGAACATTCTGGTGGCTCGCAGTCATTGACAGGATAAAGTTACTTAAGGGGAACTTAGAATCAAAACAGATTCCTCCGGCGCTGATTGAGCTCCTGGACCAGATGGCTCAAGCCCTTGTGTTCATGTGTAATGCGTCCCTGGATGCGGCCCCCTAGTGGCCAGGGTGTCTGCAGTGGGGATTGCCATTAGGCGCATGGTGTGGTTAAAAAGCTGGTTGGCGGACCTGGCTTCTAAGAAGGCCTTGACGGGACCTTCCCTTTAGGGGAGAGAGGTTGTTTGGACTTCTCTGGGTGAACTGATTAAAGGGCAATCCTCTAAAGGCAAGGCGCCACGTCATAAGTGGGGGCCTTCCTTCAATGCTTATAGGCATTGGCTTATAGGCTTTTTCTTGCGTACCTCCGAGTCTTTCCGGAACAATGGACTTCCCTGATTCAGGACAAATGGGTCCATTAACTGATCCGATCAGGGTACAAGATCGAATTCCGGTCTCGACCGTCGGACAGGTTCTTCACGTTCAATCTAGGTCTGTCTCCAGACCTTTAATGGATCTACAAGAGGTGGTAAAAGTTCTACTTGCACAAAGAGTGATTGTGCCGGTTCCCTCTCAGGAATGCTTTCAGGGGGGTTTTATTCAAACCTGTTTACTGTGCCCAGAAAGTAGGGCAAGGTGCGTCCAATTCTGGATCTAAAGGCTCTGAACTGCTTTTTGTGGGTACAGAAGTTTCGGATGGAATCCATCCACTTGGTAGTGGCGTTCCTACACCAGGAAGACTTCTTAGCCTCCATAGATATCACGGACGCATATCTACACATCCCTATCTACGCTGGGCATCAATGGTTTCTTTGCTTTGCTCTAGCAGGGGAGCATTATCAATTCGGGGCGTTACCCTTTGGCCTCACCTTTGCTCCCAGGGTTTTTACCCAAGTACTGGCCCCGGTTTTGGCATTTCTGCTCCAATAGGGGATTGTGGTACTGGGGTACCAGGACGATCTCTTATTGAGAGCAGACTCTCATGCAGCCCTGTTGGGCAATCTGTCGATTACTGTCAGAAACCTGCAAGAGTTAGGGTGGAATACCAATTTCCAGAAATCTGCCCTAAAACCTTCTTTGAGACTGGATTATCTGGGCCTGACTCGGGATTCCGCTTTGGCAAGGGTCTTTCTTCCCCCGGCCAAGCTGCAGAAGTTGCAGGGGGCAATTTGATTGCTGTTGGCAAACAAGCTGTCCTCTCTGCGGATTTGCATGCGGCCTTGGTTCTGATGGTATTAACCTTTTTGAGGCGGTTCCATTTGCTCAGTTTCACCTCAGTCCTTTTCAAAGGAAGATTCTTGTCAAATGGAAGAAGGATCAGAAGTCCTTGTACAATTTGATTAGGTTGAGCCACAACACAGTCTGCTCTGTTGTGGTGGCTTCTATGCCAGTGCAAGTCTTTCCTGCCCTTGTTTTGGACAGTGGTGACCACGGACGCCAGCCTGTCGGGCTGGGGCGGGGTGCTGGGACAGCTCTTTGCCCAGGGAACCTGGACAGAAGATTCAAAACTACCGATCAGTGTTTTGGAGCTCAGAGCAATAAAGCTTTGTCTGTCTGAGCCACTGGGTGACTCACCTGTGAGATTGAATCCGAACCGGACAATCGGACAACGCCACGACTGTGGCTTACATCAATCATAGGGGGTCACCAAGAGTGTCTTTGGGGCCAAGGAAGTGGCAGAGATTCTGACTTTGGCGGAAGAGTTTGTTCCTGCCCTTTCTGCTTTGCACATCCCAAGAGTGGAGAACTGACAAGCGATTACCGGAGTCGTTGGATCAAGGAAAATGGTCTCTTTATCCGGAGGTGTTTCATCTCCTGTGTGTTGGGTGGGGGACACCCGAGGTCGATCTGTTTGCTTCTCGTCTCAACAAGATTTAGAGGTTCGTAGCCAGGTCTCGGATCCTCTGGCCGATGCCACAGATGCACTGGTGGCTCCTTGGGGTCAGTATATGCTGATTTATGCCTTTCCTCCACTAAAACTCCTGCCAAGGCTTCTGCGCAGGATAGAGGTGGAAGGGATTCTGGTTATTCTGGTGGCACCAGACTGGCCTCCTCGGTCTTGGTATACAGACTTGGTAAGGTCGGTGGCTGATGCTTGGAGACTTCCTCTCAGGGAGGATCTGCTGTCTCGAGGGCAGATCTTCCATCCTTTTTTTTAGTCGCTGGCTTTAACGGCTTGGTTGTTAAAAGCCAGGTGTTGAAAGATGGGGGTCTTTCTGATTCTGTGATTCCTACCCTCTTGAAGGCCAGGATTCGACTTCCAGGAAGATCATCATCGTACGTGGAAATCGTACATTTCACGGTGTGAATCACTGAAGGTGCACCCTCACTTAGTAGCTAGGGTTTTGGCCTTTCTGCAAAAAGGAGTTGGAACAGCGGTTGGCTTTGGGCACTATCAAAGGCCAGATGTCGGCTTTGGCTATATATCTTTTCAACGCCCATTAGCTACGCATGCCATGATTCGCACTTTCATTCAGGGAGTGCGCCATTTGGCTCCTCCGACGCTCCCCGCTACCTCCGTGGGATCTGAATTTGGTAGGATCTGTTCTTCAAAAAGCGTTTCTCTGCTTTCATTGTCTCAGAAGGCCTTTTTGGTGGCTATCACTTCTGCCCGCAGAGTGTCTGAATTGGTGGCGTTGTCTTGCCGCTCACCTTATTTGGTGGTTCACAGAGATAAGATGGTACTCTGACCTAATCAGTCTTTTCTTCCGAATGTGGTTTCTGATTTTTCTATTGAATGAAGACATGGTGCTGCCTTCACTCTGTCCCAAGCATCCCAAGGAAATTGCCTTGCATTCTTTTGGATGTGGTTCGGGCAATCAGGGTTTACCTGGCGGCTGAGTCTTTCAGAAAATCAGATGCTCTTTTTGTCCTTACTGAGGGACCTTGTAAAGGATTGGCTGCATCTACTGTGATCCTATCCAGATGGATCAGGCAGACGGTTGTTCAGGCTATTTAATTGAAGGGTCAGGTTCCTCCTTTCCCTGTAAAGGTGCATTCTACTAGGGCGCTGAGTGCCTTTTGGGCTTTTTATCAGGTGTCAGTGATGCAACTTGGTCATGTGCATACGTTTTATAAAATCCCACAAAGCAGCTGTGTTGGCATCCTCAGATGTCTCTTTTGGCAGCAAGGTTTTGCAGGCTGCTGTTTTAAGAGAACATTTTTTGTTCTGAGGGTGTATGTTTGTTTTTGTTTTTTTTCTAGGTGAGCTCCAGTTGTTCCTGGTTGAGCTCCATGTTACCTGGTTGGCTACTTTTGGCCTTTGGGGTATTATGTTCTTCGCGTTGTTTTTCTCACCCCTCATGCATATACTGCTTTGGGACGTCCCAGTAGTCTAAGATATGGAGCTGCGTCTGTCAATGGATGCCAGAGAACTGGATTTAGGTACTTACTATAAAATCCTTTTCTCTGAAGTCGATTGACGGACACAGCACCCGCCCCTCTAATTTGAGTAAAATGTTTTTTTTTGTCTTCTAAACACTGCTTGCAACGAAACTGGAAGCTGTAGAAGAGTTTGCGGGGTTATGCCTGCAGGGACAGCCCCCATAGGCGTGGTAAAGCTTTTTCCTGCCTAGTGTCCTATTCCTGATGGGAGGAGCATAACCCAATGGTCTAAGATGTGTAGCTGCGTCTGTCAATGGACGTCAGAGAAAGGGATTTTACAGTAAGTACAAACATCCAGTTTGCCAAATGAAATGCAAAATTTTCCCCAGTCTGTGATGAATGTCTAAAGCAAAGCCTTTAAAGACACGGATGAGCGCGTTTAAGGTGAAGGAACTTGACTGACCAGCACAGAGCTCTGCCCTCAACCCTATCGAACACCTTTGGGATGAATTAGAGCGGAGACTGCAAGCCAGGCCTTCTTGTCCATCATCAGTGCCTGACCTCACAACTGCACTTCTAGAAGAATGGTCAAACATTCCCATAGACACACTCCTAAACCTTGTGGACAGCCTTCCCTGAAGTGTTGAAGAGTTTATAGCTACAAAGGGTGGGCCAACTCAATATTGAACCCTACAGACTAAAACTGGGATGCCATTAAAGTTCATGTGTGTGTAAAGGCAGGCATCCCAATACTTTCAGTAATATAGTGTGTGTGTGTGTGTGTGTGTGTGTGTGTGTGTGTGTAATTTTTTTATATACCACCTTTTTAATGTGACCTATAAACTGTACTTCTCAATCAAAAAAACAAAACAAAATTACATCTCTTAGGGGGTAGGGGAAATAAAAATAAAAAATAAAGTAATGTGTTTGCATACGTTTGCACACCCTCTGAATGTGATTACCGAATTATGAACACAGCTACATCCCCAGTTATCAAACTCATGTTAAATAGGAGTCAGTACACACCTGCCATCAATTAAAGAGCCTCTGAATAACCCCAAATAAAGTTCAGCTGTTCTAGTAGGTTATTCCTGACATTTTCTTAGTCGCATCCTACAGCAAAAGCCATGCATCAGAGGGATCTCATTGTTATAAAGATTTTCCAAGGTATTAGATATACAATGGAACACAGTATAAAGACAGTCATTAACTGGAGAAAATGTGGCAAAACAGTGACATTACCAAGAACAGGACATCCCTCCAAAATTGATGAGAAGAAAAATGGTCAGGGAGGCTTCCAAGAGGCCTACAGCAACATTAAAGGAGCTGCAGGAATATCTGGCAAGTACTGGCTGTGTGGTACATGTGACAACAATCTCCTGTATTCTTCATATGTCTGGGCTATGGGGTATAGTGGCAAGATGGAAGCCTTTTCTTGTGAAGAAAAACATCAAAGGCCAGCTAAATTTGGCAAAAAACACATCTGAAGTCTCCCAAAAGCATGTGGGAAAATGTGTTAACCACTTGCCGACCGCCGCAAGTACATATACTGCGGTGGTCAGCACCGGCCAGGCAAAGTGACGTACCGGTACGTCACTAGCCTGTCACTCGCTTGTGAGCCAATAGCGGGTGAGCCCGATATCCGCCGGTCACTCGCGATCGTTCGCCGGGAAGGGAGAAAGGCAGGCGGCTAATGTAAACAAGCCGCCTGTCATTCTCCCTTGTGTAAAAATGGAGATCAGACGGATCTACTATGTAGGACCGTTGATCTGTTTTTACACTAGTAGCCATGTCCAATCACAGTTAGAAACACGCCCCTAGGACACACTTAACCCCTCCCTCTCCAATACCCCTTCCCTGCCAGTGTCCTTTTTACAGTAACAGTGCATATGTATAGCACTGATTACTGCAGTAATGTCACTGGTAACCCCAAAAATGTCAGTCAAGGGTCCGATCTGTCCGCTGCAATGTCGCAGTCCCGCAAAAAAAATCGCAGATCGCCGCCATTACTCGTTAACAACAAAAATGACAATCTTTCCCTTTTGTTAGTTAACACGATAACTTTTGCGCAAACCAATCAAAATACGCTTTTTGCGATATATTTTTTTTTTTTTTTTACCAAACATATGTAGCATAAAACAAATTGGCCGAAAATGTTAAAACATTTTATATTTTTCTTTTTTTTTTTTTGGGAATTTAATATAAAAAAATGTGAAAAATATTGTTATTTTTGCAAAATTGACGCTCTTTTTTTGTTTATAGAGCATGATCAAAAAATCGCACAGGTGATCAAATACCACCAAAAGAAAGCTCTGTGGGGGAAAAAAAAGGACGTCAAATTAGTTTAGGTACAGCGTCGCACGACCGCGCAATTGTCCGTTAAAGTCACGCAGTGCTGAATCGCAAAATACTCCCTGGTCAGGAAGGGGGTCAAATCTTCCGGGGCTTAAGTGGTTAATGTCTGATGAAACCAAGTTTGAACTTTTTGGCCATAATTCTAAAAAAGATGTTTGGCGCAAAAACACTGCACATCACCAAAAGGACACCACACCCACAGTGAAGCATCATGCTTTGGGGCGTTTTTTTTTTTCAGCTGGAACAGGGGCCTTTAGTCAAGGTAGAGGGAGTTATGAACAATTCCAAATACTAGTCAGTATTGGCACCAAACCTTCAGGCTTTTGCTAGAAAGCTGAACATGAAGAGGAATGTCATCTTTCAGCATGACAACAACCCAAAGCATACATCCAAATCAACAAAGGAATGTTTTTGGCCAGACCTATATCAGATTTGAAAATCTGTGGAGTGATCTAAAGAGGGCTGTGCAGAGGAGATGCCCTCGCAATCTGACTGATTTTTGGAGTGTTTTTGCAAAGATGACTGGGCAAGTATTGGCAAGTAATGATGTGCCATGCTGATACTCATATCCAAAAAGACTTGGTTCTGAAAAAAAAAAAAATCAAAAGGTGCTTCAATAAAGTATTAGTTTAAGGGTGTGCACACTTATGCAACCGTATTATTTTAGGTTCTTAAGCCCCGTACACACGTACTGATCGTCGGCCGAACGATCGTCCGTCTTTTGTCCAGGGCTGTCGTGTCTGTTAAACTGCAAAAGACTGCACATGAATTTTGTCGGCCAACAACAGCCGACTGCAGAAGTGATGTCATGTGATGGTTAACTTTCCTTGTCTTTTTTTTCTTTTCTGAGCATGCCCAGTCTTGCTAATCTGCTGTCTGTCGGCCGAAATCTGTACTGACTGGCGAACAATCGGCCGTTCTGGTGTTGTCCAACAAAATTTTAATGCCTGCACGACAGATTCTGTTCGGCCGAAAATGCGCTGTCTGAAGCATCATACTAACAAGCCTACAATCGGCCGATCGGTCGTCGGCCGATCGGCCGTCGTCCGAATATTTACAGCCGACAATCGGTACGTGTGTACGGGGCTTTTTTACTTCCCTCCAGCTAAAAGATTTCAGTTTGTTGATCAACTGAGTTGTACAGTTTATAGGTCACAAAGTGTAAAAAAATTCTGAAATTAGTTTTCTCATTCTTTTTTACATCACAGAAACCTGACATTTTAACAAGGGTGTGTAGACTTTTTTTTATATCCATTGCATATACTCCCAAGGATGGCCGTGGCACTCTGAGCTAATACACTCGCCCACAAAGAGATCCATGCAAATCCAAAAGTATTATAGAGACACTCATGGGTCTTGCAGAAAACGAAAATCAAAACAGCAGCCTTTTTTTTTTTTTTGATTAAGCGCACTGCATTTTTCTCTTTGATAATAAAAAAAAAATGTTGCTGTTTTTAATCCACCTGTGCTAGACCCGTGAGTGCTTTTAAACCACTGTTGGATATAGTTTTTTTTTTTTTTTTTTTTTCTACTGCACCCCATCCTTCTGTGACATGTGCAGTGACTGCCTCCTGGCACTTGAACTTTGTGTATGTGTGGAGTCACATCTCACCTGTTAGGCAGACTTAATTAGTCTATGCTGTCCCCAGGCCATTTTTTATTACAGCAGACTTATGCTAGGAGCCCTTTCACTGTGAGAGCCTGTTGTTTGGCACAAAGCGAACTACTGACAGCAGACTATAAAGGTATATATGCTGTTTGGTGAACTCATTGGGGCGCACCCAGTTAGAAACACATACGTTTAGTTAGTGGCTCGGGGGAGAAAATTATTATATTTTTTTTTTTTTGTTTTATGTTGTGGTCTTGCTGTACAAAGCCTTCCTGTGTTAAACTGTGATTTATAGCGTTGCTGAATAAAAGTGCTGCTTGGGCTGCTGGATATGCCAGTCTTGTGCATGGTTAATGCTGCCACTACCAGTTGAGCTTGTTCTACTTAAAATAAATAACCCTATTACAGTGGGTATAGAAAAGAATCACCCCCCCTCTTTTATTTTATTTTTTATTTATTTTATTAAAACGCGTTTTTCAGTCTGCAATGAAGACACTGTTTTTGTTTTATCCAGCTTGTATTTACTTGCATCTTATTACATCCTAGTGAAGGATATAACGCCAACATGTCAGAGGGTAAATAACTTCAGAAACAGAATCACCCCCTTTGACTTGTAAACTCAGTCACCCTCTCAACGGCACCCAAAGCCATTTGACTTTCAACTGTGATCATCTGTGGTAATCTTTTTAAATAGACCAGCATTGAGCCCCTATTCGCATCGTGCCAATTTGACATGTCAAATCACATGCCAAATCAGAGCCAATAGCTTGCAATGGCATCGTCTGAATTGGTGTGACGGGAACTTTGCGGCCCCACACCGATTCCCAAAAGTATTTCCTGCACTACTTTTGGCGAATTCGGGTGTGATTTCTATGGACATCTGTGGTCATGGTGGAGGTCCTAGCTTTTCTATGGCGCGCATCTGGACGATCTACTCCTGTTTCCTTCCTCTCGGAAAAGTTGTCCCAGGAACTGCAGACAGTAAGACGCATCCTAGAAAATCTGGGATGGCTCTTGAACCTAGAAAAATTGAACTTGGTTCTGTCCCAGAAGGTCCCCTTTCTAAGTTACATATTGGATTCAACACAGCGGAAGGTTTTCCTCCCTCAGAAAAAGATCCAAAAGATGGACAAGGCAATGTTGTTTCAAGGCAACCACCAAATTTCTGTAAGACGGGCCATGTCCGCTCTGGGCTTGTTGATGGCCGTGCTCCCGTCGGTGCAGTGGGCAGGTTTGCGATTTCGCCTGTTACAGCTGTTTATCCATGGGGATGTGCTAAGTTGGGTAAAAAGGTATTTTTTGTTGCGGAGGAAGACAGCAAACCAGTCCCAGGGACTGGATTGGGTGTTTGCCTGTTTCCAGTACTGTCCTGACTGATGCGTGCGTCACAGGCTGTGGGGCGCACCTAGGTCCTGTTGGTGCAGGGCTCCTGGGAAGGAGCCAAAGAGTTGGAGCGAGTTGAGGGCCATTGCACTTGCACTCAAAGCCTTTCAGAGGGAGCTCCAGGGACAGGTCCGTTCGGACAATTCTTCCATGGTTGTCAACAGGCAGGAGGCACCGAAAGCAGGTCCCTGTGGGTCCTGGTGGAGGCATATCTCAGATGGGCCGAAGCCACTGTGCTGTTCTTTTTGGTGGTTGAAGGGGGGAGTTTAACCAAGCGGCGGACTTCCTCAACCGAAGCTGAGGAAGAGTGATTGGGTTATAAACCAGGACGTCTTCGAGATGGTCACTTGAAAGTTGGGGTGCTCCCTTGTGTGGAGGACTTTGTTTCGAGGCAGAAGGTGAAGTTGTCTCTTTTCCCTGAACAGATTGGAGTAGATGCCTTTGCTCAGAACTGGCGCGTTTTGCCAGGTGTTATGCCTTCCCCGCCTGTTCTTTTGTCAGCAGTTCTGTAAAAATTCCAGACAGAAGACTTGCGCTTGTCCATATCGCACCTCCTCTGGCCCAGGAGTCTGTGGTTCTGAAAGATCTGGCTGTGGAGCCTCCCTGGATACTGTCGGCCTTGGAGAACTTTTTCCCTCAAGACCCGGTCTGTTGTCCCCTGGTGGAGCTGTGGAATCTTGCAGATTGGCTTCTGAAGAGGAAATGCTGAAGGGCAAGGCGTTTTGGAACCGACTGTTGGTGAGACCCTTCTAGGTTTCGGAAAGGAGACGTGCTATCTACATAAGTCTGGAGACGGTTTAATAGCTGGTGCGCAGAGAGTTCCTTTGACTTATGTCTTTAACCCTCAAGACAGTTTTTTTTTTTTTTTTTGTGGCAATTACTTCAGCTAGAAGCCCTCTCGATTAGGGTGCCCTTTTGAATCCTGCTAGGCAACAGGAACATATTTTTCATAGGCTAGACGTTGGATGCGTCTTACAGTACCTGCTCAGTACAAACCGTTTAGGAAGTCTGATTCCTTTTTTGTGTTTTTAGGGGCTAGACAATCAAGATGGCTGAGATTGGCTATTAGCCAGGCCAGGCGTATATAACCAAGGGGTTGGAGGGTCACGGAGAGTATCCGAGCCCATTCCACTAGGGCGGTGGCGGCATCTCAGGCTGAGTGGGCTGGTGCTACGCCAGAGCAAATCTGTAGAGCTGCAACGTGGTCTCGCTTTCTAACCTTTTGTTAGACACTATAGGTTTGACCTGTTATCTGTTTGACCTGTTATCTGTTCAGGACCAGGCCTTCGGGCGTACAGTTCTTCAAGAAGTAGTCCCAGCCTAGGGTGAGTGATCAGTTATCTTTTCTAAGGTGGCTATCCTGAAAGACGGAGGGAAAATTTAAGTTACTCTTACTGGTAACTTCTTTTCCAGGAGTCTTTCATGACGGCACCAGTACCCACCCGAATAGAAGTTCATCAGAGAAGTCGTAACGCAATACCTCAGGATGACAGCTGAGGTTAGTATTACATGTTCTCCTGTCTTCCTAGCTGGTCGGAGTAAAGGGCTGGTGGGGGCAGTCTGACTTAAAGCATGAACCTGAGGGAGGAGCAAAGGTCCCTTTTTTGAAGTGTGGCTGTCCTGAAAGACTCCTGGAAAAGACGTTACCAGTTAGAGAATCTTCAATTTTTTTTTTTCTTTAAACCCATACTTCTCATTTAAGAAGGACAAATCGCTTTCTTTTGGTGGTATTTATAACCACTTCTTTTATTTACTATTTAATCGGGGAAAAAAACTGTATCAAATGTTCTTCATAAATGTATGCTAATCATTCTGTATTCAAAGATCAGAATGAAGAAGGCTCATAGAAATAATGTAGGAAGTGTGCAGTATATGACATCTTATCTTATATGTATGGATATTTTGATTGCAACTTATTAGAGTTATGGTGAGTTACTGATTCAGATTTTGGCACTGTAACATGGGATTCCTTGTTACTGTTTGATAAATTTGCAAATTTAATGAACACTGCAATCAAACTCGAAAATGTAGCATATATAACAAGCTATTATCAATTCTGGTACTGAAGGTTGTCTGCAAACTAAATGCTCTTGAGAAGTTAAAAAGAAAAGGGTAAGGGGAACATATACTTCAGGTCCAAGTTAGTGCTCTAGCATTCAAAAATATGTAAAAAATGGTGCTGCACTGTCCGTGACATCCAAAATAAAACGTAATAACTGTGACAGTTGTAGGTGTGAGAAACTGAAAATAGACAAAAAAATCATGCATTAATATACGTGAAAACTCAGTGAACCACACCTAATAAATGAAACGGTGTGGAGCAACGAGATGGAAAAGCAAACAGAAAAGTAATCACTAATGATGGACCTGGTGAACCACACCTCTTAGCCTGTTTACAATTGTGCATAAATCTATATCAACTCTGAAATCAATAGAAATGTCCTCAGTACAAAAGTAAATAACTGGTGGTCTCAAACCTGTATCTCCCAACACCTTTGGAAATAATAGTGACTGTTGTCGCAGTGGTCAAATACGGTGACACCTGTGTGTGTGATATTCCCTAATATGGCCTCCAATGGTAATACTCTAAAGTTGGTAGTGTCAGGTCAAGTCAGCAGGAGTCCACTGGATGGTATGGATATCAGCTCAATATATGTAATGTATAAAGAGAGCAAGGCTCCACATAGTGTTAGGCTCCTTTCACACGGTCTGCCTCCGTCGGCGGACTCCGTGCTGCTCAGCGGGGGATCAATACACTGATCCCTGCTGAGCAGGCAGGTGACAGCTCCCTCTCCGCCGTGTGTGTGGAGAGGCAGGTGTCAAGAGCCCCACTGCTCTCTATGGGGAATCGGATGAGAGCGGACCGCCTGTCCGCTCTCATGCGATCCCATGGACGGATGGAAAATAGGGTTTACATCCGTCTGGGTGCTAAATAATATGCACTGTTATTGTATAAATGACACAGGCAGGGAAGTTAACATCAGGGGCGATCAAGGGGTTAAGTCTGTTCCTAGGGAATACTTTCTAACTGTAGGGGGACAGTACTGACTGCAGGAAGAAAGATCTGAGTTTCTGATTAATTGGAACACAATCTCTCCCTTCCTATCTGACAGAACAGCCGTCTGCTTTGTTTACATAGGCAGACAGCTGTTCTGTCATTCTTTTCACAATCGCAGTTGGTCGGCGGCCGCTGGACCCGCGGACTTGCTCCCGCTGTGTTTAATCACAGCGGGAGCACCTTGCGCGCTCCCCCTAGAGCCCTCAAACAAAATTCTGTGATTTTGCGCTTAAGGGCCACCCTGCCGCATTATATGTATGTGGGGCGGTCCTTAAGTGGTTAAAATCCCTGCAATGTATTCAGATCACCCAGATGGGGAATGTTTTTTCCCCCTCAACAAAAGTAGTTATTTAAGTTTTTTACCAGGTGGATATTTAGGCTTCCTCTGATGCCAGTTTTGGCCATAAGGCCTTTAAGGCAGTTATTTGAGCAGCAGGCAGCCTAAAATTCTGTTGTGATGTGAGTCTTTTTGTGTTTTTCTATACCACCCCTCAGTCAGACTGCTTTTGAACAACCCAATAGTCCATGCATATTTTAGAAAGAAAATTACATTTTTGTACTTACTGTAAATCCATTTATTGGAGCTAGAGGGACACTGTTTCCACCCATCTGTGTCTATGATCTGGGAGTAGGAAGGGGGTATACTGGGCTGGTCAATGTTTTGGCAGTGTCCAAATCTGTAGGCATCAATCAGTATAACGCACTATTCTATGAATCCTGTGTCCCTCAATAACAGTACATTATAGTACAAGAACAAAAAAAGTATGAATTTCTATTTGTTTTGTCCTAACAGAATGGTATATCCTTTTAAACACTTATGAGTTTTTCATTAATACCCATGTACTTTGTTTTCAGGAGCAGTATGAACTTGTACATCGTGCTATAGCTCAGCTTTTTGAAAAGCAGCTTCAGATGTATGAGACTGAGTCTAGGAAGATAGTGGATGGATTGGTATGTAAAGCTTTTTGTGCTTCAAAACGCTGATGGCTTAAAAGGTCATGTTGTTGTGTTATGGAACAATGGCACAGTGCCATGCTTTGCATGCGTTGTTCCCTTTCATTCAGTGTTAACGCTTCTGCTGCTTAAAAAAAAAAAAAAAAAAAAAAAAAAAAAAGGCATTTACACCTGTTTGTTTATGGATCTGAATCTGGGGCTGTATTGTTTTTTTATTGTGGCATTCATACAGGTGTGTAAAAATGCACTGCTGCCTTCAGATCCAGAATGTAAAAAAATCCAATAATCTGAGGACATGCGTATACATGTATACCATTGGAAAAAAGCAGGACATTTGTTCCTTGTCTGTATGATCAGTCTTTTTTTTTTTTTTTTTTTTTTTTTTCTTAATTGAGTTAAAGAATGAAACCGAAAACTTTTAATTCCCACCTTGAGTTTAAGATGACAGCAGGACCAGACTATTCTTGCATCTGATGCCAGTTTCACATGAACTTATCAGGATGACACCTAGACTGTTCCATGGTTTCAAGCATGCTCCAAATCGAACCAATGTAAAAAAAATGTGGGTACCGCTTAGGTTCTGGAGTGTTCTAGTCCAATACCAACTGCTAGGAGTGCCAGCTGGGAACAGAGCTTGTCTCGGCTCCAGACGTCAACATGTAGCAAAGAGGGTATCCCATATTCTGCACATGGCTACAAAACGACTTCTAGTATTTGACAGTTTGAGCCTAGGCTTCAGCCAGGCCTTGCTTCAGCGTGTTTCACTGCGCCCCAGCGCTTAATTTTGGGGATTCCCGTGTTTAAGCTCTGGGGGTTGGAGCAAAACGTGTTGAAGCATAGCCTGGTTGTAGCCCGGGTTTAGGCTGCCACATACTCTTTCACAGTGGATTTTTAACGATTTGCGGCTTATGGGATACTTTCTTTGCTACATGTTCCAAAGATAATGAAATCGACCTATTTGTAAAGTAGAATGCCTGTAGAGGTCTATAATCAAGATAAGCGAAATTTTTTTATGTTATCACACTTTGCCCTGTCTCACATTTTAAAACAGGGGTGCTCAAATTGTGGCCTGCATACCCTATACTGTGGCCCTCCACCTCAATCCTAGGAAAGTGTATGTTCTGGGTTGACAACCCCTTGATCGCGATCCGAGCTTGCTAATCCTCCATCCCAGATTATCACCATGAATCCAGGCGGCAGAGGAAGCAGTATAAGCTAATGCTTCCTCTGTAGCACTGGTTCTTGTCCCATGGAGAGTGATATCAAGTGCTCTTTGTCTGGAACCTTTCTAGGAGCCTGAAGCGCAATTCCAGCAGAACCTGGAAGAGGGAAAAAAAAAGGTCCGTGTATTCAAACCCTTACACTGCGCTTTTGCAACGGGCATATTAGCACCTATAGAAGGGTTAAGCACTATTAGGCTGCTTTCAAATTGATCAGCAGATGCAGTGCACCTGCTGGTAGCTGCCTTTAGCCATAGACTTCTATTAGTTCATATGGGTTTGGTTATCTTTCTGTAAGAGCACCAAAATTCCTGAATGCAGGGGGCCCATATGGCCTCCCTTTCACATTCTGTTTTTACACTTGGACAGGAGGCAGCATATACAGGAACCAATCCTCTCCATTTTCATCCTGCAACTGCTGAAAGCGGGCTTCTCCACCTCTCCTGGCATTCAGCAGCTGCAGGAGGAAAATGTTCATTATGCTATACAAAATTAGAAGTTCAAAAATTCGGAACCATTTTATTTGTGACCCACAACCTGTTCACCAAATCACTGAAGTGGCTCTCATGAAGGTTTGTTTTTTTGTCCCATATCCTCCATTGGTGGTAATAAATTGTCAGATTTAGATATTTGTATAAATGTTTGGCTATTATTTTGGATGGACAGTATGTAAATGTGAGAGATGTTCCTAAACAGCTTTTCAGAGAATAATGCTTATTAGTGATTTCCCTAGAAAAGCAGCAAAACTGATTTTTTTTTTTTTTTTTTTTTTTTTAAGCCTGTTAAAGAGGTTGTAAGAGGGTGGCCATTCCTTCAGAGCGCATGTGCCAGTGATGTCGCTGGCTGCATGCATAGTAAATCTCTCCTAAACTGTGTATGTTTAGGAGATATTTACACTACCTATAGGTAAGCCTTATCATAGGTTTACATATAGGTGCAATTTACAGAGGAAGCTTTACTTCCTCTTTAACAATTGTTTTTTTTTTTTTAATATACCGTCCTCATATTTTGTTGATCTGTAAATGGTGCTGTTTCTACCAAACATCTGCTGTTGGCAGGATGAAAATACAGACAGCCAAACTGGTTGCACAGAGAGTGAGAAAATGGACTCCCCACCACCAAAGCCACCACGGATAAGGAGGTAAGTGTTTTAAAAATGTTTAGACCTCTTTGAATTTGTAATGAGCAATGCTTTGGACCTGTTCCACCGTGTTTTGTTGAATTTGCCTGGACTTTTAGATCACTGCAGGGACATTTTGAAACCATTAATTTTAATAAAGATGGAAGATTTGGTGTTAATGAACATGCTTACAGAAAGATATAGTAATGTTCCTCCCCAGAAAAGCTTAGTATAGGAATAAGTTGATTGAAGGCTATTGTCTAATCTTTTGACTTCCAAGTACATATGTGCAGCTTTTAAATATGTTGGTTAATTCCTGAAAACATGATTAACGTGATTACTGCATATAGTTGTTGCATAAACGTTGTCCTTTTATATCTTGTATGGAGAGATTTTTCAGGGGGTGTATTTCACTGCATTCTAGAAGTTTTTGACATTGACTGTTTTTGCAGCACAGTTTGCATTAGTTACATGTCCCCCCCCCCCCCACCCCCACACACATTTGTGTGGGGTTCCTGTCGCAACCAAAAAAACGTAACTGTAGTGTGTTTGTTCTCACCTAAAGTTTCTAAAGGTTTATTACCTTAATGCATTCTAACCACCTTTGTGCAGCAGCCTCCCCTATTACTTACCTGTTCCCCCCATCTCGATCCAGGGATGTGCACAAGTGCCTCGGCTCTCTGGGGACTCGGCCTACTCATTGGCTCAAAACCACATCGTGTGCCACCATTGGCTCCTGCCATCAATCACAGCCACTAAGCCAATCAGAAGAGAGGGGGTGGGGCTGAGCCGCAGGTCTGTGTGAGTGGACATGCAGAGCCGCAGCTGGGGAGCAAGCCTGCTCGAGTGCCTCCATTGCAAGCTGCTTGCTCTGGGGCCAGGAGGGAGGGGCCAAGAGTGCTTGCGAGGAACCAGAGAAGAGGATCAGGGCTACTCTGTGCAAAACCCCTGCACACAATAGAGGAGTATGAAATGTTTATTTAAAAAAAAAAAGTCTTTAATATCCCTTTGGGAACTAACAAAAGCTTTTTTGGCAATGCCTTTCTGAGTCAAGAGTGCCCTTGTGCGTGTGTAACAAACATTCAGGTTATTATAAAGGATTTTCATAGCAGTTTGCACAGCGTTTTACAATATAAAGGCAACAATACAGTTTAATACAGAAGTGTTGGGAAGGCCCTGCTTGTAAGTGCTTACAATCAAATATGGAGGGGTGGGTGGTACAAAAGGTAATGACGGAGGGATGAGCTAATGGAAGAATTAAAATTTCAAGTATTGGAGGCAGCATTATTATACAGGATTTAAATAATGCCAACAGTTTGTGCAGCGCTTTACAATATAAAGGGAGGCAATGCAGCAAATGTACAATTCAATAGAAGAGGAGGGCCCTGCTCCTGTGAACTTACAATCTAATAGGGGGGGGGACTGGTGGAACAAAAGGTAATAACTGTGAGGGATGAACTGATGGGAGAAATAATATTTGGTTATTCGCTAAAGGCAGGATAGGTTTCCCTGAAAAGATAAGTTTAAAAATGGACAGAGTAGGAGAAAGCTGGACAGATTGGGGTAGGGAGTTCCAGAGGATGGGAGAGGTTCAAGATAAGTCCTGGAGATGAGCATTGGAGGATCAGACAGGGGAGCTAGTGAGCAGGAGGTATTGGGGAGATGTGGAGAGGACGGTTTGGGTGATATTTTGAGATTGATGATGTACCTCGGGGCAGAGTTGTAAATTTCTTTGTATGTATGTTCGTGTTTTTGAATTTTATTCATTGGGCAATGGGAAGCCAGTGGAGGGATTGGCAGAGAGGGGTGGCGGACACTTGAACGGGTGCTAAGGTGGATAAGTCCAACATCAACATGCATGATAGACTGAAGAGGGGATAGCCTGAGAAGTAGGTCAATAAGGAGGGAGTTACAATATTCAAGATGAGTGATAAGGGAGTGAAAAAGCTTCTTAGTGGTTTTAACGGTTAAAAAGTGTCTTATTTTGGAGACGTTAAGGATATGAAGTCTGCAAGATTTGGCCAGTGATTGGATTTGGGGCTGAAAGGACAGGTAAGAGTTCAGGATTACACCTAGCACCCTGCCGTGAGGGGAGGGACTGATGGTTGTAATATTGACCTTTATTAAGAGGGAGGGGGCATGGGCAGGGAGGAATATTAGGAGCTCCATTTGTAGAAAGGTTGAGTTTGAGGCAGTGGTGTGGCATCCATGCTGATATGTCAGTAAGTTAGTAATATGAGAGGAGACTGAAGGAGTGAGGTGAGGAGTAGAGATTTATGTGTCGTCCGCATGGAGATGGTACTGGAAGCCATGTTTATCAACATGGGAGGAGGAGGTGTAGATGGAGAAGAGGGGGGTTCGAGGACAGAACCTTGGGGGACCCCTACAGAAAGAGGAAGTAGAGAGGAGGAGACAATTATAGCGAATGCAGAAGGCGTGCTGTGAAGGGTAGGAGGAGACCCAGGAGAGAACAGAGTCTTGAAGGCCAAGAGAGTAGAGTTATTTTTTGAGAAGGGGATGGTCAACAATATCAAAGGCTGCAGAGGTGTCTAGTAGCATGGAGTAGTGGCCATTGGTTTTAGCAGTGAGTAAATAATTAGTGATTTTTTTTTAATCGCGCAGTTTAAGTGGAGTGTAGTAAGCGCAAGCCAGACTAAGGGGTCAAGAAGGTTGTTGGTGAGATAGGAGCTCAGACGGTTGAAAATGAAGTGCTCTGAAAGTTGAAAGGTAAACAGGAGAAAGTTGATGGGTCTTTTAATTTGTTACATAGTTGCATAGTTAGTGAGGTTGGAAAAAAAGACATCAGTCCATCCAGTTCAACCTATGATGTGTGTGTGTGTTTGCTGTTAACCATACATTGTATACCCCTCTATGTTGTGGTCTTTAAGGTGCCCATCTAATAGTTTTTTTGAAACTATCGATGCACCCTGCTGATACGACGGTTTGCGGAAGAGAATTCCACATCCTTACTGCTCTTACAGTGAAGAACCCCCTGCGTATTTTAAGGTTAAACCGCCTTTCCTCTAGTTTCTAGTTCTGGCTGGTGGGGTCCAGTGAGGGTTTTTTTTTTTTTTACATATGGGGTGATCAGTGCATATTTTAGAGGGGAGGAGAAAGTGCCAGTAGAGTGGGAGAGATTGAAGATGTGAGTGAGAGAGCATAGGGTGAAAGAAGAGGGTGACTATTAGTTTGTAATGAAACAGGGTCCAGCAGACAAGTGGTAAGGCGGGCTTCTGAGAACACTTTAGCAACCTCTGGTAGTAGCAAGGTAACAAGGGAAAGTGTTGAGGGTGTTTTTTACAGGGCATGTTAAGTGGGATAGATTTTTGTGCAGTGGAGATGCCCCCACGAATTGCGTCAATCTTGTTTAAGAATTGGCAATCTCGTGAGCAGTAAGTAGAGAAGAGACTATGAAGACTGGACGATCAAGTATTAATGAGAGTGACCAGGTAGGCTTGTTTGGCAGCATGGGGGGAGGAATTGTATTTTAAAAAGGTGGATTTATATAGGGTAAATGCTTGCTGGGGTTTCATTTGATGCCACAGTTGCTCCAGTGCGTGGCTATATCTCTTAACCCTTTCGCTGCCAGTCCCTGTGCACCAGTTATAAAACTCGGGTGGCCAGACCATTTTTGCAATTTTTCCATTGCGTTATTTTTCACCTACGACTTTCAGAGTTTGTAATAGATCCCCAAAACCATATATTTTCTGAAAGCACATTACCAGTAGAATAAAAAGAAGGTGCTACTGATTTTTTTATTGCCCCATGACGTTTGTACAAATGTTTATCAACAATATCAAATCAATGTTTACTTGATAAATGTTTATCAGATCAATATTTAAACACAAAATACACTAAAATCCTTATTAGCACAAACTCAGCAAATGTCACAAAATTCCTACTAAATATAAAAGTTTAACCAGTATTGAGGTTAATAACAAATTAATAAATAACAAATATTTGTACATTTTCTATTGCGTCTTTTTGCGAAATGGTGCAAGTTGAATGTACACAAAACTGTAAACAAGAATGTTTCTATAAAAATCTGGAGGTTTTCATTTTTCACCTAAAGCTTTCAGAGTTTGTGAAAGAACCCCCCCCCCCCCCCCCCCAAACCATATATTTTCTGAAACCACATGACCAGTAGAATAAAAAGGAAGTGCTACTATAGGAGCACAATAGTTGTGCAGCACAAATGTTTATCAAATTACTGCTTTGACTCCAACACTAAAATCCTTATTAGCATACAAAACATAACTTACAAAATTCCTGCTAAATTCCTGCTCAATCCTTGTTCACATGGGGTGTACTAAAGCGTAAGCCCATGGAGGGCCATATGAAAAGGGGTGCTCTGTGCATCCATGTGCAGGTAGTCCCATTCATGACAATTGGCATGCCCCAGCTGCAAGGACAAATCTGACATCTGTTCGGGTGTATGTGCATGGCCCCAAATGCAGACCGTATTCAAGGACATGCACCCACACATGTGTGAACAGTGGCTGTGCCCATCCGCTGTGTCTAATCAAACCCCTAATGTCTCTTTTGAGACATAGAAAGGGACTGAAGACAGTCCCTTTCACTGCAGCCTGAGTTTCATTGTAGTGAATGAGACAGAATTCTGCATAGAGACTCCTGTTCATTCACAAACTGAAATATTGTAAGCCAGGTTTACTATATTTCAGTAATGAATGGACAGAAGCGATCAGTACCAATCACTCTGTTCATTTGAGAAAGAAAGGAAGAAAGGGGGCTGGTAAACGCCTATTCACCAGACCCCCCCCCCCCCCCCGCTCTCCATCTTGACACTCATTAAATTCCGGGGCAGTAGAGGCTGGATGGTGTGCGGGGTGAGCCAGTCTGCAGCGTAGCATCTACTGGGGAGGGGGGCGGCTCTGTTTTTAAATTAAGAAAGGGGGCTGGCAAATGCATTACCAGCCCCCCTCTCCATCCAGACTGTCACCGATTTTCCCCCCCCCCCCCGCCCCGGGCAGCAGCCGGCGGAAGGAGGTGGAGGGAGAGCCTGTCAGCAGCAGCGTGGATGGGGTACTGGGGATCGGTGGGGGGGGGGGGGGGGGGTGGAGGAGACCCTTCAGGGGGATTGCTATACACCTTTTTTTTTTTTTTGTTAGAGCTGTGGCTGGAATGAATGCAATTGTCGGGAGGAGAGGCAGCGCGGGGAAGCTGACAATTGCATCCAGTCACAGAGATCGGTTCTGGCAGGTTGGCAGGGAGGGGAGGTAAGCAGCTCCTGTTTGGGTTGAAAGATGTGTTGGGGAGGGGGTGACAGAGGAAGAGGGGGAGGCATTTTGGTAGCCAGGGCAGCAGGTTGATTAAAGGGACAGAGCTTAGGAGATAGGCAGGCAGTGGATGAGGGGGAGGGGTGTCACATTTTAGGTTAATAACTCAGATTCGTGCAGAGAACAATTTTGCTATAAGTTTATGGTCACTGAAGCTTGGTCACTGCATGGTTACTGACTATGAGCTTATAGCAGAAGGAGAAATGAGGTCAGTACGCTGTACGGACCTGGCAGCGAGAGGGTTGAAATGATACTAAAGTATTTTTTGTTAAAAATGACCAAACATGTTATACTTACCTACTCTGGGCAGTTGATTTGCACAGAGCAGACCAGATCATCCTTTTCTCGGGTTCCCGGCCAGCTCTCCTGGCCAATTCATTCATGGAATTGTGGCTTGGCCCCGTCCCCTTTCTCCTCATTGACCCAATGACTTTGACAGTAGCAGGAGCCAATGGTGCCTGCTGTGTCTCAGCCAATCAGGAGGGAGCGTCCCGGACAGCCGAGTGTCTTGTGCAACGTTGCTGGATCCAGATGGGACTCGAATGCATTAAGAGAAAAAAAAAAAAAAACTTCTGTCTAACCACTTTAAGATTTTTTTTGTCGTCAGTCTGCCAGGGTTGTAGTGACTGGACCTGATACTTGGTGTAGTGAGAGGAGCAAGAGAGTTTAGTGTGGATGGAAGTAGGGCTGGGCGATATGGCTGAAAACTGTATCACGATATCAGTGTTTCATATCGGTCGATATCGATAATTATTTATATTTTTTATTACCCATTTAAAATAAGGACCCTAGGGTGAGAATGCAGGGCGGCGGGCATGGTACAGGAGAATGCAGGGCACTGGCATGGTGCAGGAGAATGCAGGGCACTGGCATGGTGCAGGAGAATGCAGGGCACTGGCATGGTGCAGGAGAATGCAGGGCACTGGCATGGTGCAGGAGAATGCAGGGCACTGGCATGGTACAAGAGGATCCGGGGTTGTGGGCATACTACGGGAGATGCAGTGCTGTGGGCATGGTACAGGTAGACCATGCCCGCAGCACTGCGTCCCTTGTAGTATGACCGCAGCCCTGCATAATGGCAGGTAGTGAAGCTGTTTCACTTACCTGTTCCAGAGGCGACTTCATTTTAAAAATGGCGCCAACACGTCATTGTGCACGCGCCGCCGCCGCTCGTATAATTTCGGCTGTTCCCGGCCTCTCCCGAGCAGCGGCGGCGCGTGCGCAATGACGTGTTGGCGCCGGGCGGCGCCATTTTTAAATCTTAAACCCGTCGGAGCGGACTTTTCGTTTTATCGTTGAAAGTCCTTTATTGCTATCGAGCACGAGACTATCGCGATACCTATTGGTATCGTTTTATCGCCCAGCCCTAGATGGAAGTGAACTGTTGTAGACAGAAGTGGCCAGGTCAGGGCAGGACAGGGGTGCGATTTTTGTCAGAGGTGGTCAGCTGAAAAGTAGAAAAGAGAAGGATTAAAGTGTTGAAGGTTTCAGTGGGTAATTGTTTGCTGGTTGGAGACTAGGACATTGTAACAAGTAATGAGGTTGTGGTGGGAGAAGGAGACGAGAGCTGAGGAGCATAGAGGATGGTTTGAGTTATATATTGATACAAGATTGCTGATGTAGCTTGAAGCAAAATTGTAAATGGCTTTGTTAGTATATTAGTATTTTAAATTGTATTGGGTGATTGGAAGATTAGTTGAGGTCATGTGCACTGCTCTATGGGGAGAGTGCAAAATCTAGTGCAGCTCTGAAACAAATCCGCTTCCAGTTTTTTTTTTTTTTTTTTTCCTCGAAGCTTATTGGAACAAGCTGAAGTTAAGTCGATTGGCTACCATGGAGAGCTGCACCAGATTTTGCACACTCACGTTTTAAGCCTAGTACACACGCAGCGATTATCGGCCAACCGATCGTCCGTCTTTTGTCCAGAGTGGTGTTTTGTTGGTTGGAATGTGCCTAGACTGCACACGAATTTTCTTGCCCGACAAAATTCTACTTCAGAAGTGATGTCATGTGTTGGTTTGCTTTCTTTGTGTTCTTTCTTCTCTGAGCATGCCCAGTCTTGCTCATTAGATTTTTCCCTGTGGAATTCTGTACTGACTGCACGAAAACCGGCCGTGTTTTGGCGGCGGACAAAAATTTTATAGCCTGCACACCAGAATTTTTTCGGCCGAAAAGTCGGAGTCGGTTGTCGGAAGCATCATACTAACAAGCCGAAAATCGGTAGATCGGTCGTCGGACAAAAATTCCCTGCCGATTTTCGACGCGTGTGTATGAGACTTTAATAAATCAACCCCTGTGTGCTACACATTCCATAGTCCATCTTGGAATCCGGAGAGGGTGGTAGGAAGTCTGAACACAGCAACCAAAAAAAGGAAAAAAACCTTGATATTTGGAGAAGACCATTGGTGTGCACAGTCTATTGCATTAGGGTGTGCACTCCAAAGCTCAAACACATGCCTTTCTCTGCAGCCTCAGCTGCACTGGACAGTGAATGAATGGGATAGTGCTCTGTGCTGAGCTGCTTGCTGTTCATTCACAAACTGAAGCATAGTAAACCTAGTTGTATTCACAATGTTCATTTGGAAAAGGAAGGCACCAGTAAATTACATATTTACTAGCCCCTTTCCCCACTCTCAATCCTGCAGGGTAGTAATTAGGGTGTGCCAGGCACATTAAACCACATTAGTTTGATTTTTTTCTGAGATAATACCTTGGCTTGAGAGAGATTGTGTGTATTCTGTATATTTTTTAGATGCGTTTTTTTCTTTCACTTGAATTTTATTAGAAACAATAAGAAAAATAGACACATAGTGCAAGAGGATTATGCAGTAACCGAAACAGATTCAAAAGAAGTTTCTCTGCAAATATGGAACATTAAGTAATGTTGCAGAAATAAAGGATAACCAATCCAAGCCACATTAGATTAAGTGATCAAATAGCAGAGCCATGCCTGAAACTGCAATATGCTTAATTTCCAAAAAGTGGGCCCTTTAGCTGGGGACTATTGAACTAAGGCTTGATTCACACCAATGCATGTTGCTTTTGAGCATTTCTGTAGTGCTTTTTCCTATACTTTACAGTTATTTACAGTGATTTGCATTTTGTATGCTTTTTTTTTTTTTGTGGAAAATTTGTTGTTGGGGCAGATTTAAAAGCGCAATACTTGCGTTTTGGACACTGGTCCATTGAAGTCAATTACCTGCAAAAATCTGCATTTTGCTAGAAAAAAGTCCCCGACCCTTTCTAAAAATGAAAAGGCACAAAAATGCATTGATGTGAAAGTGTTCTATAGGAACCCATGTTAGTTTTTTTTTATTTTTTTTTTTATTTCAGCAAAAAGTATGAAAAAAATGCATTAGTGTGAATGGAGCCGAAAAAACAAGATGGATTTTTTTTTTTTTTTCTTGTCTAACTTATATTAACTTGGTATCATTGAACACAGACTGTATCTAATTAACTGTCATTAGCTGTTTACTACAAAAGGATACTGAAAACAACTGTCCTTTTTAAACTGGATTACTTTCAGGAAATGTAGTTCCCTGTGGTCATATTTTTTTTTTTTCTCTAACTCAATTATCTCTAGTTTTTTTTTTTTTTTGACCACTATAAATCCATCTTTGTTAAAGCGTTACTAAACCCGTGAGCCTGCATTCACTATATCTGGTATCCCACAGTACACAGAACATGGAAATGCAATCATTTTAGTAAATATAAACTGCTAAATACCTTTTCTCATCAGTAGTATATAGCAGTCTTGTGACTTATCAGAGTCTGGCCAAGCGCTGGTTATAGCTTGTAGTTGGATTTTTTTATTCTTCTCTGACCGTCCTATGAGGCTGCATGACCCCTGACTTTGTCTGGACAGTGATGATTGGCCCTGTGCTGGTCACAAGCACCATCCCAAAAAAAAAAAAAAAAACACTCTGGCAATACACACCAAACTGAGCATGTGCACAGTCCCTCCAAGACTCTGTTCAGAAGATGGATTGGGGACAATAAAAGGTGAGTATCAGAGAAGACAGGCTCAAACCGCCTTTTCCCTTTTGTTCATTGACTGACAAAGCTCCTGTCATTCTTGGCCATTGGGTTATGCTGCTCCCTACAGGAGTGAGTAGGACACTAGGTAGAAAAACACTTCTGGCTACACCCATGGGCAGTCCCAGGGGATATACTCCCTCTTCCTGCTATAGTCACTCAGTTTTTTTTCTGCCTAGTTAGGAGGACCTAGTTCCTTGCTGGGATCTTTGGTCCTGGCAACGTTTTTGAGATGGCAAATTTTTTTCTTCCTACAATCAACTACCGGACTGGGCAATGGGCAGGAAACTAGATCCAGTGGTCACCCCAGTCTGGGTCGGCAGCGACATAGCCCCACTTGATGGGGCTGGCCCTGTGAGTTAAACATCTCGCGAGGTCGCATACGGCCGGGCTTCAGCCTGAGTCGCAGCGTTCCTCCTGACTGACTGCCCCCCATTTCGATAGAGAGGATCATCTGTCTGGAGCGGTGCCCGTCTGGTTCTTGGTATGGTAAGTAGCTGTCCCCTCCCCCCCCTCTACCCCTTGGGGGTTTTGGAGTGGATGTGGGCCCCACCTTGGGAGGGTTGGACCCCCGGGTTCCCCTCCTTCCTGAAGGCACCCCTCCCCCTGCCAAGTTCCTCATCTTGCCCCCCCCCCCCTCCTCCAAATACTCTGGGGATGTAGTTCTCTTTCGTTCATCGACAGACACACCGCTCCATAAATTATCACTAGTGGGTTGTATTGCCTCCTCCTGCAGTAGGACTAGGCAGAACAAAAAACACCTGGCTACGCCCATGGGCCATCCTTAGCTGGTATATAACCCCCCTCTCTGCTCTAGGTAATCATTTTTAATCTGTTTAGTCAGGAGTAAGGACCCAGGCTCCCAGATCTCTGGTCCTAGCAATTTTCTCCTTCCTTAGATCTTTTTTGCATTCTCTTGGGAGATTTACAATCAACTGCCGGGCTGGGTGACTGGCTGGATAATCTAGATCTAGTGGTACCCCTTCCCCCCCCCCCCCCCAGCCTAGCCAGCGAGCGCGTGCAGACCTCAGCTTCTCATGGTTGCATTGACGGTGGTCCTGCAGTCCTTAGTGTCCCGGGTGGAAGTGGCGTGTGGGCAAAGGCCCAGAAGGAAGGGGGGGGGGTAGAGTGGATTAGACAGATGGCGATTCAGACCTATTCCATCAGGGTTCGGGTTCCTCCTTTCCCTGTCAAGACGTGCTCTATTAGGCGCTTAGTGCCTTCTTGGCCTGCTGTCATCAAGCGTAACACAGGTTTGCAAGGCGGCCACTTGGTTGTCGGTGCACACTTTTACAAAGTTTTATAAAGTGGATGTGTTGGCATCTGCGGATGCTTCCTTTTGGCTGCAAGGTTTTTCAGGCTGCTAAGAGGACCGGATCCTCTTTTAGTGTGTATTGTTTTTTTCAGATGGGCTCCAGTTGTTTTGGTTGAGCCCCTGTCGCCTGGTTGGCTACTGTTTAGCCTTGGGGTTTTTTTTTTTTTTTTTTTTGCGGTTTCCCACCCCTCATGTTGGACACTGCTTTGGGGGGTCCCAATGGTTAAGATGATCAGGAGCTGTGTCCGCCAATGAATGAAAAAGAAAATGGGATTTTTGACTTACTGTAAAATGTAATTCTCTGATCATTGATGGACACCGCACCTACCCCTCTGTAGAGTTATAATTCTGACACTGCTTGTAACAAAACTGAGTGATTATAGCAAGAAGAGGGAGTAGACCCCATGGGACTGGCTGTCCATGGGTGTAGCCAGAATTTTTTTCTGCTTAGTGTCCTACTCGTATAGGGGCAGCATAACCCAGTGGTCAAGAATGACAGCTGTGTCCGTCACCGTAAAATACATTTCTCTGATGTACAGTCAAAAACCCAATTTTTACACAATGAGGAGGATTCACAGTGAGTAGAACACGTATGCTTTACTCCCTATACACACTGCTTTTACTGTTGTGGGTTTAGTAACACGTTAATAGTTGCATCTGCAAAGCATTTTTGGGTGTAGAATAGAATGAATGATTCAAAATGTTCCTCTTCCATTCTTTTAAATGTAGCATGGGATACCAGTCTAGTGTTCTAATGCAAGTATTGTCACACAGGTCTAATATATGTGAGCACTGCAATGTTTCTATTTATCTACTTCCTGGAAGAAAGTTAAGTGTTGTCTATTTCTGGCATATGGGCTGCATTCCACAGTCTTGGCACTAAAGCTCTTATTTGATGTTAGAACCCCACACTCTGTTTCTGAAAATTCAAAACTACTTGAGGGTTTTTCTTTGGGATAGTGCCAACAAATTGCTGAAGCTTTGATTTTATGTCTTTGTCTTCTATTACATTTGTAGTTTTGCTGTGAATATTCTATTTGAGGTCCAAACTTTGTAAAATAGTACTTTGCCAAATGTATCGAAGTTTTATTTTATTGTTTGTTTATTGGAACTGTTAAGGACTATTATGTCAGTATAGACAGATGTTGCAGTCAGCATATGTTATGGTGTGTGTATAAATGCAATGTGACAAAATCCCAATAATTTATATATCCATTTTAATTTAGCTGCCTGGTTGAAGCAGATGTCAAGGAGGAAATTCTGCAACCACCAGAGCCTCATCCTGTTCCGCCGATTCTGACACCCTCGCCTCCTTCGGTTTATCCTGCTGTGACTACAGTATGGCAAGACAGTGATCGCTATCATCCAAAACCAGTTTTGTATATGGCATCCTCAGAGAATACGACAGACATGAATGAGAACTATAGTAAATCTGGAGTTGTGTTGGGAAAAAATGAGCCTATTGTTGAGAAGAAGCTAGAGCGTAAACTAAGTATTGAAATAAAAAAAGTACCTCTCCAAGAAAGTCCAAAAAGTTTTGAAGCTAGTGCAGGCTTGCAAAGAGGACTTGGCATTAAAATGAAATCTGCTTCATCCTATGCAGTTGACCAGTTAGCTAAGCCTCCAATGTCAACCTCTCTAGAGTCTCTCTCTGTTGTGTCGTCAAACCCTTGTATTGACTGTAGGAGTTTGAAATCTGCTAAAACTTTAGAAGATACACCTCATCAGAGAATTTGCAACGCTCCATCAAGACCAGACCATCTCCCTCTAGAGAAAGAACTTTCTGTTTCTACTAACATTGGCAATGAGCAAAAAAAGTGTAAAAATGTGTCTTCCTCTGCTGATAAACATTTAGATACCTATTCCTTTGATAGTAAAACTGTATTAAATAGCAGTTATCTTGCATCACAGACAAGTCTAAGTGATCACAGCAATGCACCAACACTTAAAGCACCGTTATCCTTTACCAATCCTCTTCACTCTGATGATTCCGATACAGAGGAAAATAATTCTTTTGGATCCATGACAAAAAGCTTGTCTAATATATCAACCGCAAGTGCCACTGTTTCTGCAGTCTCTGCAACAGAAAGTTCCACTAGAAAAGTATTGCCCATGTCAATCGCCAGGCACGATACACCTGGGATAAAACACACAAGTGCTGAAAAAGGTAAGCTTTACCTTCAAGTTTTATTTTGAGACACTTTTTGTATTGCTTGCACAACTCACTATTGTTTTTGTGAAAGTAAGGGGCAGTCTTAATGTAGAAATGTGTCATGACCCTTAGCATTTTGTGCACTCTCTGTTTCCGTTGCAAGTGAATTTGACTTGAACCTCTTGGTGCCAGCGGTGGGTGGGCCTTAAAGCCGAGAGGCCACATATATGCTTACCAGAATGGGAACAGCTGTGCCGAAAGCGCCCGCCCTGCGTGATCCTTGCACAGTTAGTGACGGCTAACCGAAAGCTCCCCATTTCTAATTGCGATGGGGTGCTTTCTGATCATGTAACCCCTGTGATAGCCAATCACGGCGGTCACATGATCTGAAACTCCGCCCTGCCTTCCAGCATCAGAAACCTAATTTAGGGCTGGGAGGGTAGAGTGTTAAGGGGTTAAAGTGCATCTGGTCTCAGAAGAGGTGTATGGGATCATCCAGATGGGGTGTTTATGCAGTTAAATAGGTTTTCTTTCCTTTATCCAATGGAGGAAAAGCTTTTGAAACTATGCCTGTAGTGGATGCAACGATATCTTTTCCTAATAAAAATTTTGACTTGCTCAGTAGATGTCTACGTGTTTAAGGACCTGGCTGACAAAAAGCGTGAGACATTGTTGAAGGCGTCCTCTGCCATGGTAGGTTCAACTATGTGACCTGCAGTAGCAGCCATTGGCGTTTTGCCAAAACATGAAGGACTACATTATAAGGTTAATGAAGAAAAACCCAGCAGAGACGGACACTCTGAGGGGTAAGCAGAACTACCTCGAGCTCTGTTTTGCAGTAGATGCCCTAAAGGTCTCTGTTCTAGACTTCTCGTTTTACTCCAGTGTCTGTCAAATTGTGGAGGGTTCTATGCAAAGGAGACCCTGGCAAGTTATGTTGGTTAAACCAGATTCCTAGTTCTTTGTTATTAAGGGGCACCTCCACTCGGACAGGTGTTGGGGAGGCTGCAGGCATATGCAGAAGCCTGGCACATTGCGGTTTCAGACAGGTGGGTTCTTTTTCATAGTCACAGGTTGAAGTTTGGGTTTTTCCTGTTCCTCATTTTGAGATCAAAGGTTTCTGTAGATCCGTGGAAACAAGTATTGCTGTTTTAAGGTGCTCTATTGACTTTTGACTTGTAATCAAGTAGGTTTCCGGTAACCAAATCATTTCTCTGGTTTTACTCCAATCTATTCACGGTCCTAAAGCGGAGCGGGGATGTTTAACCAGTCCTGGATCTCAAGAATCTGAATGAGTTTATCAAAGTTTGGCCTTTTTGTATGGAATCATTTTGGTCAATGGTGGCCACACACAAGCAGAAGGATTTTCTGTCTTCCATAGACATCAGGGATGCTAATCTCCTTGTGCCCAATTTTCCCACACCTCAAAAATTCTAAAGGACCAACACTTTCAGTTTGTGGCTTTGCTCTTCAGTCTGGCCACACAACCCCTTGGGTATTTACAATAGTGCCTGCCCTGTTGAGAGTTTAGGGTGTTTGCATCCTGGAATATTTAGATGACCTTTTGCTCAGGGAGCAGTCGGCTTTCTGGGTCTGGGCTGGATTTCCAATCTGGAGAAATCAGAACCAGCACAGAGCCTGGAGTATCTAGGCCTGTTCCTGGACATGGTCCAGGCAAAGGTGTTTTTGCCTCCCAGGAAAAATGTAAAAGTATTTTTTATACTTCTTTGTTAAACCTGTATCCTTGAATGCTGTCCTAGAAAGTTCCTAGTTTTTACCTTGTTGTCCTTTAGAAATAGCATATAAAAGTTTGCACATTTAAATGTGTGTCTATGTATAGAATTCCTCAACTTGGCAGAAGACTTGCCAAAGTCAAAGTCAATGTTAGCTGCTCTTTTGAGAGAGACCAATAGTCAAAGTATACATTGCCTGCACACCACGATTTTGGAAATTCTTATTCAGGTGAGGCTGCTTGTTAAACCCTAACATGTTTCTAAAGGTGAACTTGGCATTTAACGCTGAAAACCAAAGAAAGCTAGAAGTGCTTGTGTGGCTGTTCTCATCGATTGAACTGTCATTACTCTGAGCAAAATGTATTGTATCTTGAAGTATTTAAAGTGATTGCAAAGTCTCGTTTTTTTTTTCCTATTAAATTTACAAACATGTCATACTTGCCTCCTCTGTGTAGTGGTTTTGCACAGGGCAGCTCCGATCCTCCTCTTCTCGGGTCCCTGGCTGGAGATCCTGGCCCCTCTCTCCTGTTGAGTTGACACACAGCAAGCAGCTTACTATGGGGGCACCCAAGCAGAGCTGCAGCTCAGTGTGTGTCCATTCAGACCCGGAGCTGCTGTTCAGCCCTGCCCCCACTCTCCTAAATGGCTACCTGAATTTGACAGTAGTGGGAGCCAATAGCGCTGCTGCGATGTCTCAGCCAATCAGGAGAGAGAGATTCCTGGACAGCTGAAGTACTTGTGGACATTGGTGGATAGAGAGTAGGCTCAGGTAAGTATTAGGGGGGGCTGCTGCACACAGCTTTTTATCTTTATGCAATGGATGTATTCAGATAAAAAAACATTCCGACTTTACAGCCCCTTTAAAGAAGGCTAGATGACATTTAGCACGGTTAAACATTTCTCAACCATTTTCACCTTTTTTATCTTTATCTTTGTAATGCTGCTGAGCTCCCCCAGTCCTTTTTCAGCCACTCTTCAGTGACTGCTTCAATTCAATTCTCTGGAACAATTTTCTGATAACCACAATTGTGGACTGTGACTATTGAATTTGGGTTGGCATGGTCACTTGTGGTCTGTACATATGTTAGGATGAGAAAATTTGGACCACAGCTAGGAGACGTATCATGCTTCAGCATGATGTTTTTGAATAAGGACCTTCATGGTAAGATTACCAGGTTTACCTTTAATAGCAGCTGGATTTTTAAAATGCATTGGTATGTTAAAGCTTATGAGAGTTTAGTGAATGTGTTTAGATCTGCATTAAGTAAAAGGACTAAGTCTTCTCTTACGTAAATTAAAGTGTAAGGCTAGAGTAGAAAATAGTTGGAACCTCTTCTTAGGTATGTGTTAGTTTTTTTTTTTAAGTGTTCTAAAAGGACAACTTTCATTCTCTTACAATGTTTTTAATAATTTTTGTACCATTTTCTAGATCATGTGAGAGACCAACTAGCTGATGCCATTCCAGATACTGCATTGCAAAATTCAATTGACTTGAAAGACCATTTGAAATCCCCGCTGGAGAGTTCAGACATTGGTATATTTTTAGTGATTTCTCTCTATAGTGCAAGAAATGATGGTGGTTCATTTTTTGATTTCGCTGCTGTTAGGTTTAACTTACACCTTCATAAGAGCTTACATAGACTTCTGTTTGCTGCATTTGACCTGTGTGTGGAACGTGCTTAAGATGCAAGTCGGGCATTTTCAATTCTATTTTATAGGATAAGCACACACACATCATTTTTGCCCCTTTGCCTTTACTTAAACTAACCCATCCTCCACAAATTCGTAATTACTTTGGTCTGATGGCCGTGGCCTCCGATGATTTACATCTCATGCTGCAAGTCTTGCCTTAGATGCGCCTGCATATTACAAGCCAGAGACAGTGCAAGAATATAGGACACAGTCACAGGGAGGACAGCGGCTGTCATTCCAGGCATTTGTAGAGTGGGAGGATGGCTTTGTTTAGGTCCAGGCTAAAGAGCCAAAATAAGCGCACTTGTACCTTTTTAATTGATTTTGCAGTGTAAATGACCACTAGGAGATTGTTCTGATCTGCCTTCTGTTGCATTTTTGTAAACGCTGTGCATCCTATCTAGATACTGTACATTTCAGGAGCTTCCAAATATTTTCAAAACTGTGGCAAGACCACGTTACACACAACCTTTGCATTTGCTGTGTGTTGGAATCTGGGTGTGTTCAGCCCCTATTTTCATTTTACATTACACCTTGGCTTTTTGTGGAAAGTGTGTAGTTATCTACAAGATGTTATAAAGGGCTATGGCCCATCCCTTTGAGAGTATGCCTAATGTGGCAGTCAAAGCCTGGACCATATATAGGGACCAGCAACATGGCCCTGTAAGAAAGGGTCACCCTATTGAACTATTACTGTAGCTCCACAATCCTAAGTAGCATATGTTCATACATTAGAACTGTCAAGAACCCGGATTGTGTTTGTAAATCTTACACTATATAATGTGTACGTTTCAAACTTGGTGCTTTGCGGCAAGTGGATAACCAGGTGTTGGATCACACCACAGGTTGTGTTCCTATTATAGGGAGCTTTCTCCTATATTGAGAGCTTTGCTGTAGGTCAGTCTCTACCCAGGTTGCTGCGTACTCCTCAGACAGGCATACCCAGTTCTGCACCCTCTGTGAGTACCCCACAGGGCATATCCTCACCTGTAGCAATGGTGGAAACCAGGCAAAAGCCAAACCAAACATTTCCCTGCTCCTTTTCTGTGTCTCGCCTGTTGGAGTTTCTACAATTTTAGGTGTAGATCAACGTTTGGCTCTGGGCACCATCAAGGGCCAAATTTCGGCTTCGGCCTTTTTTTTTCTTTTTTTTTTTTCAAAGGCCGTTAGATCTCAATTTGGTACTGTTGGTTCTTCAAAAACCTCCTTTTGAAAATTTTTGTTAACTACCTTTGCTCACTCTGTCACAGAAGGTGACCTCCATGGTTGCTGATACTTCTGCGCGTAGGGTGTCGGTCACCTTACTCGGTGGTTCACAGGGACAAAGTGGTGTTACGGCCCTGTCAGGCATTGCTTCCTAAGGTTGTTTTTAGGTTTTAATTTGGATGAAGGCATTGTGTTGTCATCCTTGTGTCCTAAGCCAAAACATCCTAATGAAATTGCTCTGCATTCCTTGGATGTGGTCAGTGCTATTCGGGTGTACCTGGCAGCGACTGAGTCGATTCGGAAATCCGATTCTTTGTTCTTACACATGGATCTCGTAAGGAGCAGGCTGCGTCTGCTGTGGCCATTTTCAGATGGGTAAGGCAGGCAGGGGTGCAGGCCTATTCTATTAAGGGTTGGGTTCCTTCTTTCCCTGTCAAGGCGCATTTTACAAGGGCGCTAAGTGCCGCCTGGGCTTTCCGTCATCAGGCGCTAGTGGTTCAGGTGTGCAAGGCGTCTATGTGGTCGTCTGTACACACATTCACAACGTTTTATACGGTGGATGTGCTTGCATCTTCAGATGCTGCTTTTGGCCACAAAGTTTTTTGCAGGCTGCGGTTGCAGAGGCTCCCACCTTTTTTGAGGGTGTATTTTCTCTAGCGCTCATTGACAGACGTAGTCCTCGGTGATACACCACCTTCGGGTTATGTTGCCTCCACAGGAGCAGGACTAGACAGGAAATTAAAAAGCTCTGGCCACACCCTAGGGGCAGTCCCAGAGGGTATATCCTCTCTCTCTCTGCCTCAGCAAATCAGTTATTTTCTGTCTAGTTAGGAGTAAGGACCTAGATACCTTGCTGGGATCTTAGGTCCTGGCAAGATTTTTTTCTTAAAGGATTTTTTAGACCGCTTTTTTTCTCCAGTGTTCCTGTGAGATCTTCAAGCAAGAAAGCTGAACTGGGCGACGGGCTGGATGTTGAGATCCGGTGGTCACCCCAGTTCAGCCTAGGAGCGCGTGCAGGCCATAGCTCCGCGCTGGGTCGACCGCGACAAAGTCCCATTAAAGGACTGACCCCGCGAGTTAAACGTCTCGCTGAAACGCCAAAGACCATGAGTCACGGCGTCCATATCGGTCGACAGCCCTCCCGCCCCGGTGGAGAGGGGTACTGTCAGGAGTTGGTGCCCGCCTGGTTCCGGTATGGTGAGTAGTATGTTCCCCCTTTTCCCCTGACGGGTCTTGTGGTGAACGCGGGCCCCTCTCTGTATGGTAAGATAGAGTCCCTCTCTATCCTATAAATGACACAGATCCTCCTACTTTGAGTGTGATTTTATGTGCAAAAAGCCAGGAGGCTTGGTTTGGGAGCTAACAATCTAATTGTATACATGTTAAAAAGATTATAATCTGTGGCATTCTGGGAATCTTACGGTGATAAGAATAAGCTACCTACCAGTCAGAAGCCACGGACATGTAGACTGCCTTCCTAATCAGATCTCCAGCTATTAGCAGGCCTCCCGAATGGCCATGCGGTCCGCCAGGGCCGGTACCGCCAACCACGCCAAATCCCCATGCAGAAGAGTGTTGTGTGCCCTGCAGCACACCGCTATTCAGTACAGGCCGCCGCCATTTTTTTTGCTGGATCGCACGAGCCGCCATTTTGGCGTAGCCTCGTGTCTCCAGCATGGGGGCGGCCATGTTTGAGGTGATCCAAACACCTCGTGGAGCTAGGGGAGGCGCCGGAAGGCGTGCAGAGGGGCAGAGCCGCCTCCTTTCTTCCTGGGCAGCCAGCCAAAAGACTTCCTGTTTGTCAAGACAGCGCTGTAACCTGTTGCAGTTAAACTCTGAGCATCAAGTGGTGAGCCTGGGGGTCTCTCTCTCTCTCTCTCTCTCTCTCTCTCTCTCTCTCTCTCTCTCTCTCTCTCTCTCTCTCTCTCTCTCTCTCTCTCTCTCTCTCGATCGATAGGGATCCCTAGCAGGTAACACTAAGGGGCTTTTTGTGGCGCTGGGGGTCTGAAAAAAAAAAAAAAGTTTTTTTTTATTTTTGAATTATATTATCCAGGAAGTGACTGGAATTATCATGGACCCTGCCACACATATTCCCCCACCTGTTTCCCTCGAGGGGGCCACGGGACCCGCCAGTGCACAGAGTGTAGAGTCATTTACAGCAATTTTGGAGTCTATGGTGGCTCGGGTGGAGGCGGCCTGTCAGGGACGGGGGTCAAGGAAGCGACCCCCGCCTACCCCTATACTATCTGACACCTCTGACTCAGATTCAGAGATGGTCACTGCAGTTGCAGGTTCCTCTGCAAGGGCTGTTATCCCAGGTAAAGCCCCCTCAGACAGTGAGGAGGACGCTTCTTCTCCTGCTATAATTCAGGAAGAAGCATTGGTGGACGCACTAGTTGTGGCAGTGCAGGAAACCTTAAAACTTGAGGCTTTACCGGCAGAGGCAACTGAAACAGAGATTCCTTTTGGTACTAATAAGCCCATCAAAACGGTGAAGGTTTTTCCTGTACCTAAATGTTTCGGTAATCAGATTAAAGGAGAATGGGAGCATTCTAAACGTACCTTTACTATTTCCAAGCGTATTGCTAGACGCTATCCGTTTGAGGAATCCATCATTAAGAAATGGACGGTACCACCAGTGGTGGATCCACCTATTTCCAGGCTGAATAATGCCACGGTTATCCCAGTGGAGGACACTTCGTCCTTTAAGGATCCGGTGGATCGAAAGATGGAAGCAGAGTCCCGCACCATCTTCTCTCTGATAGGGTCAGCATTTAGACCAGTAATTGTTATTGGTCTAGTTTCCCAGACACTTACGGAATGGGCGAAAATGGTACGCCAAGACCTTAGGGGAAAAGATATTCCCCAGGAGACATCTGATTTGATGGAACAGATTATACAAGGGCTACAGTTTATCTGTGACGCAGCCTTGGACACTACTCCCTTATTAGGGCATGCATCTATGTCAGCGGTGATCCTCATACGTGTGCTGTGGTTAAAATGCTGGTCAGCTGACCTAGGTTCCAAAAAGACCTTGACTAATCTCCCTTTTCAGGGGAATTGTCTATTTGGGGCCAACCTAGATGAAATCATTAAGGATGCCACTGGGGGCAAGAGCACTTTTTTGCCACAGGCTGCTAAAGCTAAGGGACCTCGCAACAAGCGAGGACCTTTCTTTACCGCCCATAAAGGGCGCCCGGCTGGTACTAGCGGGAAAGGCAAGACTCCTCCAGGAGGGTTCAAGAAGGGCTGGTCGGACAAGCAGAGGACCAACCCAGCCAAACCCGAAGCAAAGGAGTACACAGCCTGAAGGTGCGCCCCCACCCGGTTTCAGGGTGGGGGGACGTTTTCACCGGTATTCAGGACATTAGATCGAGCATCAACCACTACTACCGGTGCGATTCTTCCCTTCCAACATTTAAGTACTACAGGAAGCGGTAGTTACCGTTCCCTGAATAGATCTTTTCCTTTACCTTTTCCTAAGATTAGTCCCTATACCTCACAGGAATCGGATCTGGTTGACCAGATAGGCCAAGTAGCCTCTAGTCGGGTGACTTCGGTCCCTGAGGTTCAACCAGAAAAGATCACCCTTCCTGATAAAAATCAGGTATCTGATAAATGTGTGGGAACAGAAAACGACCAGACTTTCTCGGATGGTCGGGGCCAGATACCTCTAGGGACGCCTGGTTCAGATTCTATCAGCGCCAGTGGTCCTAGAAATTCTAGGCTGGCCTCCCCAAGCCGGCCTGGCCGACTTGGACATGCTAGTCGTAGACGTTCCGTGGGAACTTCGTCTCAGGGAGTGTCTGTGGTCTCAAGGACCAATTTACCATCATGCTTTACAGTCGCTGGGTTTAATGGCCTGGCCATTGAGACCCAAGTACTGAAGGACAGAGGTTTGTCTACTTCAGTCATTCCTACCCTTATTAAAGCAAGGAAAGCGACTTCCAGCAAAGTCTATTATCACACATGGAAGACTTATATTGCGTGGTGCGAATCTTTAGGATTTCCTCCACGTACCTATTCGGTGACTCGAATATTGGCCTTTTTGCAACAAGGGGTTGAGCAGAAGCTAGCCTTGAACACCATCAAGGGTCAAGTTTCAGCATTAGCAATCTTCTTTCAGAAACCTTTAGCTACCAAGTCCTTGGTGCGGAATTTCATCCAGGGGGTGCGGCACCTGGCTCCTCCAGTCCGCGCGCCCTTACCGCCCTGGGATCTTAATTTGGTTTTGTCGGTTCTACAGAAACCTCCCTTTGAAAACATCAGGGAGATTCCCTTGCTTACTTTATCCCAGAAGGTGGCCTTCTTGGTGGCTATTACTTCTGCTCGCAGGGTGTCAGAACTGGCTGCATTATCATGCCAGTCCCCATACCTAGTGATTCATAGGGATAAGGTAGTACTTCATCCTAAGCCATCTTTTCTTCCTAAGGTGGTTTCAGATTTTCATCTGAATGAAGATATTGTACTACCTTCCTTGTGTCCTCAGCCCAAGCATCATCGGGAACATGCGTTGCATTCCTTAGATGTGGTTCGGGCAATCAGGGTATACCTGAAAGCTACGGAATCTTTCCGTAAGACGGATTCACTTTTTGTGATCACGGATGGCCCCAGAAAGGGTTTGCCTGCATCTGCCGCGACCATTGCCAAATGGATTAGACAAACGGTGGTACAGGCTTATTCTATTAAGGGTCAGAGTCCTCCGTTCCCTGTTAGGGCGCACTCCACTCGAGCGCTCAGTACTTCCTGGGCCTTTCGCCATCAGGCGTCAGTGGTCCAGGTATGTAAGGCGGCCACCTGGTCGTCGGTACATACCTTTACAAAATTCTATAAAATTCATGTGACGGCAACTTAGGCGGATGCCTCATTTGGCCGCAAGGTTTTGCAGGCCGCAATTTGAGGAGACCGGTGGTCTACCTCGAGGGTTTTTTCTGTTTTAAAAAAAAAAAAAAAAGAAAATTTTTCTCTTTTGTTGAGTCTCATCATTAAGGATGAGCATTGTAAACTTCTAGTTGGCACCGGTTGGGCCTTCTAGATTGGGATTTGATTTCATTTTCCCACCCCTCAGTTGTGATACTGCTCTGGGACGTCCCGAAGGTGGTGTATCACCGAGGACTACGTCTGTCAATGAGCGCTAGAGAAAAATGGATTTTTGTAAAATCTTACCGTAAAATCCTTTTCTCTTAGCTCATTGACAGACGTAGTCCCCGCCCCTCTGTTTTTGAGTTGGGTTAAAATCTCTAAAGACTGCTTTTTCACATAACTGATTTGCTGAGGCAAAGAGAGAGAGGATATACCCTCTGGGACTGCCCCTAGGGTGTGGCCAGAGCTTTTTAATTTCCTGTCTAGTCCTGCTCCTGTGGAGGCAACATAACCCGAAGGTGGTGTATCACCGAGGACTACGTCTGTCAATGAGCTAAGAGAAAAGGATTTTACGGTAAGATTTTACAAAAATCCATTTTTTTTTTTTTTTCCTGGTGGTGAGCTCCAGTTCCTGGTTGAGCTCCTGTTTTTACCTGATTTGGCTATGTTTAGCCTTGTTGGGAATTAGATGTATTGCTATTTTTTTCCCAGCTCTAATATTGATACTGCTTTGGGACATCCCAAGCCTTTAGAAGACATGGAGCTCTGCCAGTCAGTGAACCAAAGAGAAAACTGGATTTTTGTCTTACCGTAAAATCCTTTTCTCTGAGGTTCACTGATGGATACAGCACCCGCCCCTCTGTTGGGTTGAGTTATGTATTCTTCTGACACTGCTTGTTACAAACTGAGTTCTATAGCAGGAAGTGATGGTATACCCCCTGGGACTGCCTCCGGGGGAAAGCCAAAATTGTTTCTGCCTAGTCCTACTCCTGAAGAGAGAGCAGCATAAGCCCAAGTGTCTACAAGACAAGCTGTGCCCGTCAGTGAACCTCAGAGAAAAGGATTTTACGGTAAGTCAAAAATCTAGATTATAGGTTATAAAAAATTTTTTATTTTTAAATAAAAAAACGTCTTTTTTTCTGCACCTGAATTTTAATTTTCGGTGCATCACTAATTTCTTGTTTGTGGAAAAAATAGAATGGGCAATCTATAACGATTGGTAAGAGATCACAGCTCAAACAGTAGAAGCCCTGAGCTGTGGATTCCGCGGCCAGTATTATTCACGGATCAGATCTATGGCTATAAAATGGATAAGCGAATGGCTGTCATTCTAGTAGAAAGACTTGCCCGTCTTTATCTACCCAGTAAAGCCCCTAAACATTAAGTGTAAACCAGTGTGATCTAAGGACCCCTGTGGTCAACATTACTCCTAGATATATTGCTGCAAGCTGGCAACCAAATGCAATGAATGTTTGAGCAGGACAAGACATGGAGGGTGGACCATTCTGAAATCAGTGTCCAATATACCAGTGTTCCTCAACTCCGGTCCTCAGGGCCCACTAACAGGCCAGATTTTAAGTATTACCTTGGGGAGATGCAGACTAGAGTACTGCAATCACTGAGCAGCAAATTATATCACCTGGGATGTATTTCAGTTATCTTGCAAACCTGGCCTGTTAGTGGGCCCTGAGGACCACTGCAATATACCAACAATGAACTGCCATGGAACTTTGTGAACGTTAAAATCTTGCTGAGGAATAAGCGGTCAGCAATATGATTAAAGCAGGCAACTGTTCCCTATATGTTAAAGCATTAAAGGCTGCTTACTGTTGTCGCTATATGATTTTTGCACTAATTCCCTGGTGGATTGATACAGCACCAAGGTTGCGTCTGGCGTTTGCAGATCCCAACAAAAGTCAAGCCTGATAATAGGTGTTAGATTGTGGTCTGGTCCCCCTGGCTAATTGGTTATCTTGCCTCTGCTTGTGCTAAGATTACGGTTTACTGTATGCGTGTCAGTTTGGTTGATTGTGATGCTGCCCTGAGCACAAATTGTATTTTATGTTTCGTTCATTGACTGACTCAGCTGCTGTTCTTCATAACCATTGGGTTATACTACCCCCTACTGGAGTAGGACGCTAGGCAGAAAAAGAATCTGGGTACGTCTTTGGGCATTTCCAGGGGTATACTCCCCCTCTCTGCTATAGGTATTCAGTTTTTTTTCTGACTAGTCAGGAGTAAGGACCCAGTTCCTTGCTGGGATCTCTTGTCCTGGCAAATTATTATTTTTTTTTTTTTTTACATGTAACATTTTTTTTTTCCTGGTTTTTCCTGTGAGATCTACAATCAACTGCCGGACTGGGCAACAGACTGGATAATCTAGATTCAGTGGTCACTCCAGTCTGGCCAGTGGGCGTGCACAGACCTAAGCTCCGCGCTAGGTCAGCTGCGACATAGTCCCACCAGACGTGGGCTGGCCTGCAAGTTAAACGCCTCGTGAGGTCGCATAGGATCGGGTCTCGGCCTGAGTCACAGCATTCCTCCTGGCCGACAGCCCCTCATTTAGATGGCGAGGGGTTCTGCCTCGAGCGGTGCCCACCCGGTTCCTGGTATGGTGAGTAGCAGTCCCCCCTCTCCCCTGGAGGGTTTTGAGGTGGACCCTTCCTTGGGACAGTTTGACCCCCCCCCCCCCCCCTGGGTTCCCCTCCTTCCCGTCAGGCACCCTCAATCATCTGTCTCCCCATCCACTTATTCTGGGTCTGTGTGGGTGGTCTGGGGTGAGGGCAGGACGCTATGCTGGCAATGGGCTGTCCATGAGGCCTTGTGGGGCTGCCGTTTTGCTGTAGCCTGTGTGTTTCTATGCACGGTGACCATGTTTGTGTAGTCCGGCCATTGAAAAATAGAGGCGGCCATGACAGTGGAGCACTGTGGGCAGCGATTTCAGTGGTGGGAACCCCTCCTCTTCCTCTGTTGCTGACTCCTGGATCTTTTCACTACCTGATCGCCGCACGTGAAGTGCAGATTATCCTGGTGGCTGCAGGTGCCTGTTTCTGCTGGGTGGTTTTGTCTGGTGGAGTTCTCTCCCTTTCTGCTAAAGGATCGATTGGTGCCTGGTGACCGGGTGATGCTGCCAGTGTGGTGGAAGTTGTCTCTTTGCAGGGTCTTAAACTTTTTGTGGGGTCTCCCTGTTGACTCAAGTAGTCTTTGGAGCACATCTCCCCACCTGATCCCCTCTTTGAGGCTGCGGGGCACTAAGGGTCTCAACCATCCATCCATGCACTGGCAGCGGGCCTGGAGTCCTTTGTGTCCCAGGTGGCGGTGGCTTTCGGGCGATGAGCTAGCAAAAAGCGCCCCCTGCTTCATTTGTCTCATTAGATTCTGAATCTGATTCAGCTGCTGTGGGCGTGGGGCACCCTGCTGGGTCTGCAACCACGCGCCCGGAATCCTCTGATAGTGAGGATGATTCCTCCACATCTGCAACCGTGCACGAAAAGGCACTGGTGGAAGCACTGATTGGATCTGTGCGTACGACCTAGAAGATGGAGGCTGCAGCTGCGAAAGAGGCGCAGGTTCCTTTTGGCACTAACAATCCATCCAGAGCGGCAAAGGTGTTTACTTTCCTCGTCTATTGTCACTGAAGAGTGGGAATGACCAAAGCGTCCCCTTTGGGTCCCTTAGCGATTTTTCTAGACGTTACCCCTTTGGGGTGTCCCTCATTAAGAAGTGGTGGTGGACTCTCCGGTTTTTATATTGAACAAGGCAACCATGATTCCCTGGCCTTTAAGGATTCGGCTGACAGGAAGGCAGAGGCTGTGGCCTGCAAAATGTACACCCTGGCTGGTTCGGCACTGAGGCCGGTATTCACCATTGCCCTGGTGTCGCAAACTCTGAGTTGCGTAAGCTTTTATGCCGTGACCTGGAGGGAGAACCACAAACCCTTCCCCCCCCCCCCCACCTTTGCCGACCTGACGGACCAGACTTCCAAAAAGGCCTTGACTATCTTCCCTTTCAACGGGATCACCTGTTTGGAGCTACCCTGGATGACATTAAGGGCCTCACAGGGGGGAAGAGTACCTTTCTTTCGCAGGCTACTAAGGGCAATAAATCTCGTCGTAGACGTGGACCCTTTTTAGCTCATAAGGAGCTTTTTTGCCTTTCAGGGCCTCCTCTGGAGGATCCAAACAAACCTCGTCTGGCAAGCCAAGAGCGGGCTTCTCCTCCAGACCTGCAGACAAGGCTTCTTCAGCATGGTGTGCCCTCACCTGTATCGGGAGGGGTGGGGGGACGTCTTTGCTGGTTCCCAGACCCGTGGACTTCCCTGGTACAAGACAAGTGGGTCCACAAAGTTATTTGGTCTGGCTACAAGATAGTTTCGCTCTTGCCCCCGACAAGGTTCTTTCCTTCCAACTTGCGCCTGTCCCCGGACAAGGGGTGATTGTTCTAGTTTTGACTTTGAAACTTTTTCTGGCTTTTTACTCAATCCTGTTTACAGTTCCCAGGAAGGAAGGCAAGCTGAGTCCAATCCTGGACCTAAAGGCACTGAACTGTTTTGTGTGGGTGCAGAAGTTCAGAATGGAGTTTCTTCGCACGGTGGTGGCATCCCTGGGTCAGGAGGGTTTTCATGCCTCTATCGACATCAAGAATGCTTGCCTTCACATTCCAATATGTACCGGTCACCAGCACTTTCTCCGCCTTGCCGTGGGACAGGAGCAATTATCAGTTTGTGCCATAACCCTTTGGGTCTCGCCTCTGTTCCTCGGGTCTTCACAAAAGTGTTAGCCCCAGTGCTAGCTTTGCTACGCCAACAGGGGATCGTGGTACTGGGCTACTTGGACGACCAACTTCTGCGAGCGGAGTCTCCTCCTGCTCTGGTGAACAACCTGGAAATACCCATACAAACTCTGCGGGAGTTTGGATGGATTCTGAATTTTCAGAAGTCTGTTCTGGTTCTGTCCACAAAGCTGGACTATGGGTCTGACTCAGCCTTGGCTAGAGTCCTCTTTCTTCTGGACAAACTGCATGCTGCAATTTGTCTCCTATTGTCCAGTAGATGGTCATCCCTCTGGACTTGCATGTGGGTGCTGGGCCTCATGGTGTCTACCTTCAAGGCGGTTCTGTTTGCATAGTTCCATACTAGGTCCCTGCAAAGGGAGATTCTAGCTGAAGAAGAGGAGACTCCTCAGTCTCTGGACAATCCGATCCGGCTGAGCCGGGAAACGGAGTCCTTGACATGACGGCTTTGTTCTCCGGGACTTCATCTGGGAAAACCCTTCCTCCCCTTGTATTGGACAGCGATTACCACGAATGCCAACCTGTCCAGCTGTGGAGAGGTCCTCGGCAAGCATTCTGCTCAGGGGATCTGGACGCTGGAAAAAAAAAAACAGACTACCGATCAATGTTTTGGAACTCTGAGGGATCAGACTGTGTCTGGACCATTGGACGGATCTTCTTCAGGGATGTCCAGTGCACATTCAATCAGACAATGCTATGCTCGTGGCTTATGTGTCTATCACCAGGGGGGCACAAGAGGTGCCAGGGTGGCTTTAGAGGTAGCCGGCATTCTAAGGTGGGCAGAAGGGTTAGTTCAAGCCCTTTCCGCTGTACACATTCCCGGGGTGGAAAACTGGGAGGCGGATTACCTCAGTCGGCATGCGTTGGACCAAGGGGAGTGGTCCCTTAATCCGGAGGAGTTTCATCAGTTGGGTCTCCGGTGGGGCATCCCAGAGGTGGATCTGTTGGCGTCTTGGCTTAACAGAAAGGTACAGAGATTCGTGGCTCGGTCAAGGGATCTTCTGGTGGATGCCACAGACATGCTGGTGGCCCTGTGAGGTCAGCAACGTCTGATTCCCTCCTCTCAAGTTTCTGCCAAGACTTCTACGCAGGTTTGAGGCAGAAGAGATTCCAGTCATCTTAGTGGCTCCGGACTGGCTTGCCGGGTTTGGTACGCTGACGTTCCTTGTAGGCTTCCCCACGGGGAGGATCTGCTGTCCCAAGCACCAATCCTTTCTCCTGCTTTACAGTCGCTGGCTTTGACGGCTTGGCTGTTGAACGCCAGGTGCTGAAGGATAGAGGTTTATCAAGGATGGTAATTCCTACGCTGGTAAAAGCTAGAAAATCTACTTCTAGAAAGATTTGCCATCGTACGTGGAAGACGTACATTGCGTGGTGTGAGTCTCTTGAAGTCTCTCGTGAGTGTTGGCTTTGGAGGCCTTCTATCAATGACCCTTAGCCACACACTCCCTGGGGCATACCTTTCTTCAGGATGTCAACATTTGGTTCCTCCAGTGCAGTCTTTGCTGCCGCCTTGGGACCTCAATTTGGTGCTTTCAGTCCTCCAAAAGCCTCCCTTTGAAAATGCTCCGGAGATTCCCTTGCTTATGTTTTCTCAGGTGGCGTTTTTGGTGGCTATTACCCCTGCACGCAGGGTGTCAGAACTGCCGGTGTGATCCTGTCCACCTTACCTGATGATTCAGAGATAAGGTGGTTCTTTGCCCCTGTCCATCATTCCTCCCAAAGGTTGTCTCTGATTTTCATTTGAATGAGGACATTGTGTTGCCTTCCCTGTGTCCCAGGCCTAAACATCCAAAGGAAATTGCTTTGCATGCCTTTGATTTGGTCCGGGTGTACTTGGCAGCTACGGAGTCTTTTGGGAAGTCAGGCTCACTATTTGTGCTCACGGATGGGCCTCAGAAAGGGTTGTCCGCTTCCTCTACGAGAGTTTCCAAATGGATCAGACAGATGGTTATTCAGGCCTATGCTATCAAGGGTCAGGTTCCTCCTTTCCCGGTCAAGGCACACTCTATCTACTCAGGCGCTTGGTGCCTTTCTGTCATCAGGCATTGGTGACATGGGTTTGCAAGGTGGCCACCTTGTTGTCGGTGCACACTTTCACAAAGTTTCCTAAAGTGGATGTGTTGGCATCTGCAGATGCTTCCTTTGGCCGTAAGGATTTGCAGGCTGCTGTTTAGAGGACCTGGTTCTCTTTGAGGGTGTATTTTTTTTTTTTTTTTTTTTCAGCTGATCTCAAGTTGTTTTGGTTGAGCTCATGTTGCCTGGTTGGCTACTGTTTAGCCTTGGGAATTTTTTGCCGTTTCCCACCCCTCATGTTTACCACTGCTTTGGGACGTCCCAATGGTTATGAAGATCAGGAGCTGTGTCTGTCAATGAACGAAAGATAATGGGATTTTTGATTTACCGTAAAATCTATTTCTCTGATGATCACTGACGAACACAGCACCCCCACCCCTCTTTGGAGTTGCAATTCTTCTGACACTGCTTGTAACAAAACGGAGTGCCTATAGCTGTGTGTGGGTGTATACCCCCTGAGACTGCCCATAGGCGTAGTTGAGCTTTTTCCTGCCTTGTCATACTGCTATAGGGGGCAGTATAACCCAATGGTTATGAAGATCAGGAGCTGTGTCAATCAATGAACATCAGAGAAATGGATTTTACGTTAAGTCAAAAATCCCTTTTTTTCCCCCCCTTTGATTTCCCTTGTTACATCACTGCTGGCCCCTAAGCTAAGCTACTTCTATAGGGGTGGACCCCTCTGGCCTCCCTGACCTTAATATTGTATGTTTTAGCTTCAAATGAGCCCACCGGGCTTGGCAGAGTGAGACGGTGACTGGGTTTCCGCTTGAAGTCCCTATATCTGGGCCTATATACTCATATTTATATTTCATTTAGTTTTTCACACCACCGTGAACCGGCCTATCTTCTGCTTCCAGAGTGTTCACAAAGGTACTTGCACCTCTTCTTGCTTTTCTGTGAACTCAGGGCATCCAGATTAGGGATTATGTAGATGGCATCCTTCTGAAGATCTCCTTGTCCACAAGACATTCAGATGCTTCAGCCTGGGTGCTCGGCATCCAAAAATGTGCTCTCCAACCCTCCACTTCGCCTGGAATACTAAAACTTAAAGGAAAACTCCAGTCAAAAATGATTTTTTTCTTAATCGTATGTTAAATATCTTTTGATATTCATTTTCTGGCTAGCTGCTTGTGTTGCTTAGAGAGTCTTATCTAAACTAGACAAACAGCTTCTTCCTGTTCACTGATAACGCCATCTCCCTTTATTTGAATTTGCTAAAGGCCCGTACGCACTTGATGAGAATCAGACAAAATATCCTCCGATTTTTCTCTCTCATGCTCAGCGGTCATAACTGTTTTTAGTTGACAGTGCATAATGTTCACGAAATTTCTCGTCCGTTTTTTTTTTTTGGGGGAAGTTTGTTCCTAGACTTCCGGGTCGTCAGCAAATTCAGATCATGCGCGGTCTTTCGTATCCCATTTTTCACGGATGTAATGCATACACATTAAACGAAAATTGGTCGTGCTGCGGACAGACGATAATAATTTTGCTGTTTGTCCCTCGGCATTGGCTGCTGAAAGTTGTGTACACACTAGCCGAAAATCGTACGATTTTACCTCGGATGCTAATTTTCTGCAGAATTTCTACTAGTGTGTACCCCATTTAAGCTGTCTTTCGCTTCATGAAAAGGTTGTCTGTCGGGCTTAAACAGACATGCCTAGGCCTGCCCAGCCCCACTCCCGTCCCCCTATCCTTCACAGAACATGATCTCCTCCTGTCTTCATAGCCTCGTTTAGGCTAGCTACGTCTCTTGAGAAAAAGGGGGAGGGGGGAGAGAGGAGGCGTGTCACATGACTGGCGCAGTATATAAAAGAAATGAGGAACAAAGGAACTTTTTTTAAAGTTTAGAAGGATAAAGATCAATTTCTTTTGCTCATTACATGTGAGTAATAAGTTTTAGGCCCCGTTTACAATTGTGTAACTTGTCATGCGACTTTAGACACACAGTTGCATTACCAGTCACAGCCATACGATTTTAATGGCACCCGATACCATGCTACTTTGACAATCAGCGACTTTGAAAAGGTGCCTGCAACTACTTTAATGACACTTTGATCCAAAGAGTTTAAAGTTGAATCAAAGTCGCACTCTAAATTGCACAACTTTAGAATCGCATTAGTGGAGACGTAGCCACTAGGCTAAAGTGCGACTTTGATCCAACTCTGTGGATCAAAGTTGCATCAAAGTAGTGCAGGTACCTTTTTCAAAGTTGCATAGATGGGAACGGGTGCAATTGAAATCAATGGGTTGGGACTTCTCATTCGACTTTGTGTGTGTCTCTCCCCCCGTGTGAATTATTTACTTTTCTCATGAATTAGGATGTACAATGCACCCTTACTGATGGGAGAACACTGGGCGGGAACCAATGTTCCCTCTAATTTTTTACTGAGCTGAGCAAATAAAAAAATTTCTGAGCGCAAACCTTTAGATTGAGCAATGGGGGGGGGGGGGGGGGACGTCAATGCAGAGTGACCAGCTTGCCCCAATCAACTGCAGAGTGCCACAGCAATGCCCCCAATAAACTGCAGAGTGCCACAGCAATGCCCCCAATAAACTGCAGAGTGCCACAGCAATGCCCCCAATAAATTGCAGAGTGTCACAGCAATGCCCCCAATACATTGCAGAGTGTCACAGCAATGCCCCCAATACATTGCAGAGTGTCACAGCAATGCCCCCAATACATTGCAGAGTGCCACAGCAATGCCCCCAATACATTGCAGAGTGCCACAGCAATGCCCCCAATAAACTGCAGAGTGCCACAGCAATGCCCCCAATACATTGCAGAGTGCCACAGCAATGCCCCCAATACATTGCAGAGTGCCACAGCAATGCCCCCAATACATTGCAGAGTGCCACAGCAATGCCCCCAATACATTGCAGAGTGCCACAGCATTGCCCCCAATAAACTGCAGAGTGCCACAGCAATGCCCCCAATAAACTGCAGAGTGCCACAGCATTGCCCCCAATAAACTGCAGAGTGCCACAGCATTGCCCCCAATAAACTGCAGAGTGCCACAGCATTGCCCCCAATAAACTGCAGAGTGCCACAGCATTGCCCCCAATAAACTGCAGAGTGCCACAGCATTGCCCCCAATAAACTGCAGAGTGCCACAGCATTGCCCCCAATAAACTGCAGAGTGCCACAGCATTGCCCCCAATAAACTGCAGAGTGCCACAGCATTGCCCCCAATAAACTGCAGAGTGCCACAGCATTGCCCCCAATAAACTGCAGAGTGCCACAGCATTGCCCCCAATAAACTGCAGAGTGCCACAGCATTGCCCCCAATAAAATGCAGAGTGCCACAGCAATGCCCCCAATAAAATGCAGAGTGCCACAGCAATGCCCCCAATAAAATGCAGAGTGCCACAGCAATGCCCCCAATAAATTGCAGAGTGCCACAGCATTGCCCCCAATAAATTGCAGAGTGCCACAGCATTGCCCCCAATAAATTGCAGAGTGCCACAGCAATGCCCCCAATAAATTGCAGAGTGCCACAGCAATGCCCCCAATAAACTGCAGAGTGCCACAGCATTGCCCCCAATAAACTGCAGAGTGCCACAGCATTGCCCCCAATAAACTGCAGAGTGCCACAGCATTGCCCCCAATAAACTGCAGAGTGCCACAGCATTGCCCCCAATAAACTGCAGAGTGCCACAGCATTGCCCCCAATAAAATGCAGAGTGCCACAGCATTGCCCCCAATAAAATGCAGAGTGCCACAGCATTGCCCCCAATAAAATGCAGAGTGCCACAGCATTGCCCCCAATAAAATGCAGAGTGCCACAGCAATGCCCCCAATAAAATGCAGAGTGCCACAGCAATGCCCCCAATAAAATGCAGAGTGCCACAGCAATGCCCCCAATAAAATGCAGAGTGCCACAGCAATGCCCCCAATAAAATGCAGAGTGCCACAGCAATGCCCCCAATAAAATGCAGAGTGCCACAGCAATGCCCCCAATAAAATGCAGAGTGCCACAGCAATGCCCCCAATAAAATGCAGAGTGCCACAGCAATGCCCCCAATAAAATGCAGAGTGCCACAGCAATGCCCCCAATAAATTGCAGAGTGCCACAGCATTGCCCCCAATAAATTGCAGAGTGCCACAGCATTGCCCCCAATAAATTGCAGAGTGCCACAGCAATGCCCCCAATAAATTGCAGAGTGCCACAGCAATGCCCCCAATAAACTGCAGAGTGCCACAGCATTGCCCCCAATAAACTGCAGAGTGCCACAGCATTGCCCCCAATAAACTGCAGAGTGCCACAGCATTGCCCCCAATAAACTGCAGAGTGCCACAGCATTGCCCCCAATAAACTGCAGAGTGCCACAGCATTGCCCCCAATAAAATGCAGAGTGCCACAGCATTGCCCCCAATAAAATGCAGAGTGCCACAGCATTGCCCCCAATAAAATGCAGAGTGCCACAGCATTGCCCCCAATAAAATGCAGAGTGCCACAGCAATGCCCCCAATAAAATGCAGAGTGCCACAGCAATGCCCCCAATAAAATGCAGAGTGCCACAGCAATGCCCCCAATAAAATGCAGAGTGCCACAGCAATGCCCCCAATAAAATGCAGAGTGCCACAGCAATGCCCCCAATAAAATGCAGAGTGCCACAGCAATGCCCCCAATAAAATGCAGAGTGCCACAGCAATGCCCCCAATAAAATGCAGAGTGCCACAGCAATGCCCCCAATAAAATGCAGAGTGCCACAGCAATGCCCCCAATAAACTGCAGAGTGCCACAGCAATGCCCCCCCGCGACCCCGTGCACTTACCTCACGGACGGTCACGGCACTCTGTCTTCAGTCCCCGGCTTCCAGCTTCCCGCGTCTCCATCCTCCCGAGTCCCGGCGCCTCCTCCTCGGCCAATGGCATGAAGTTGGCCTTTCGGCCAATCAGGAAGCGGGAGGACCCGCTCCCTGATTGGCCAGGAGGAGGATCCGTATGACAATAGCGAATTTTCATTCGCTATTGTCACACGATGGGCGTGCTCTCGGGGTGCACGCTCTGCTCCCTGGCCGCTCCGTCTGCGGCTGCGCCGTCTAACTAGGTGCTTGCGCGGGACGTAATTTCCACTGCGCGACCGCGCACGCGCGCACCTTAAAGGGAACACTGGCGGGAACCTATCATCAGCTTCTCCCATTCTGTACACACCCACTGCTACACAGGAACAGTGTCCCCCCCCCCTGAAAGTGATGTCACTAGCTTTCAGTAACCACACCCACTAGCTGCTCTTGGACTCAGCAGGGAGCAGAATTGAAATCATGTGACAGCACTGAAAACTGCAAAATAAAGGTAGAGAAACTAGGATTTTTTCATTTTGCAACATTAAAGCGGAGTTCCACCCAGGTGATACTTTTTTTTACTAAAAATACCCCCGGGACAGTCAGGGCTAGTACATTCCACAATGGCTAGCCTCTGATCTGGTTGTACTTACATTTTAGGAGAAATACTTACCTTGAAAAAGTATTCTCCAGCGCTGCCATCTCAGGTGTGGGCAGCTTGAAGCCAGCGCGATCCTCTTCTGCGTCCTCTTCCTCCTTCGGTCCCGCCGTCACTTCTGGGGCGCGCGCGTCATCCCTCCACAGCTTCTGGGCATGCCCAGAAGCTGTTTAGAAGGGAATGACGCGCGTGCACCGGAACTGACGTCGGGGCCGGTGCAGGCGCATTGATTCCTGGGAGCGATGACGTTCAGCTCCCAGGAAACATTGCAAAAGCCAGGAAGTGACGAATCGCCGTGGCCGCCGAGGGGAGGAAGAAGGAAGTAAGGTAAGTATATTTTCTCTACAAGGTAAGTAAAAAAAAAAAAAAAATTGCGATTATCCATTTGTTTTTCAGGTGACCTGGAACGAGAAGATGAAGGTAAGTATAAATTTAGGGTGGAACTCCACTTTAAGGTATTAGCCTGTACTTCTGCTTTAATTCCAGACACAGCTCAAGCGAAAGCCTTCCTTCCAGAAATCAAACTGTGCTCTTTTAGAACATAAAGCATAACTCTACTTTTGTTGAGGAAAAACATTCTCCTCTGGGTGATCTATGTACATTGCAGGGATTTTAACAAACTTTGTTGCAGATTCCTTCCCCTTTGTTATTCTGAAGAAATCATTGTTCCTCTGTGCTTAGTGGGTCAAATGGCAGTGGTTTCATAATTATCAGCTGTGCAGCTGCAGAGCTCTGAGAACTGCTGGGCCTGCATCCCTTTAGACGTGTTCCTATTGGGAGTATCTCCCCAAAAATGACATTTTTGTTGCAGGAGATGCCAGAAATCTTGCATCTTAAGCAGACTTCTGGGAAAATTGGTGAGCCAATCACACAAGCAGCAAATTATGTTTCTGGGTTGTGGTCAGTACACATTCTGTGTACAGAGCAGCTCCAGGTAGCCATATTGCATTTTCAGAAAATGACAGCTGCAGATTGAAAAGGAAAGGTAATTTTTAATATTCAATTACAATATGATTTTTGTCGCAATTGTATACTCTATATTGTTCTTTTGCTGATTCCTCCCCCCCCCCCCACGAAAGTGAAGTTACCCTTTAAACCTGAGATCAGAGGTACCCCTCTTTGACAGTTATTGGCCTCATGGTGGCCTCCTTTTTTGAGGCTTTCTTTTGTCAAATATTGACACCTTTCCAACACACGACATACTGTTTTGCATGAAACTAGCATGCTCCTCCTTTCAACCTAACAATGCTGCTATCCAGCCGACTTTGACAATGGGCGGTTTTTTTTTTTTTTTTTTTTTCTTTTCCTTTCCTTCTGCGTTATTTCTGGAAGGCGATAAGATGCCAGTCTTTTTAGGCTTGGGAGGAGTATTTCAGTCCCTCAGGATTCAAGGAACATGGTCCCCAGAGGAAGCCAAGCAACATCCTGGACTTCAGAGCGATAAGGGTGGCTCTGCACCACTAGGCCTCCCTTTAGGGACATCCAATCTCGGTGCAAATAGCCAATGCCACAGTTGAAGCCTACATCAGTCACCAAGGGTACCAGGAGTCATGCAGCCATGAAGGAAGCCAAGCCAGATCGTCTTATAATTGGAGGAACACTGTCAAGTGATCTCACTTGTCCATGTCTCAGGAGTGGGCAGATGACCTCCTGTCTCAAGCCCCCTGTTCCATTCTGCTTCCCAGTCACTGGCTTAATGGCATGGCTATGGAAGCCCAGGTTCTGATAGATAGAAGTCTGAGTGAGTCATTCCTACTTTGTCAAAAGCAAGGAAAGCCGCTTCCAGAAGGAAGAACACAGGCACTTGAATAGTAAAAAATACTGTGCAGAGCTAAAAATTATACTCGATTAAAAGCATATATAAAAATAAGTGAATAAGAAACAAAAAGTCCCAAGTGAAATAACACAAATAATCCAAGGTGAAGAAAGTAATCAAAGAAGGACATCTGATCCCAACACCAACAGGAGAGATAATGGTTAAGCGCTCACCGGGACATGTGGGCCCCACTTATCTTACGATAAAAGGGTCAGAACGCCTCATGTATATCCTGCGATTCTTCAAACTGTAACACTGTGATGGTTGAATGTCAGTCTGGAAGAGTGGGCATATCTCGGCAGACTGCAGAAGCATGCAGACCTCTTCCCTGCCACGCCTCTCCACCCCATATAATCGGAGCACACTTTGAATTCATTGAGAAGATGAAAAGCATTCTCTGACTGGCACTTGTGCAGTGCGGCAGGCCTCCTTTTCTCAGAATGCAGAACATAGTACTCATAGGGTGTCCACTATAGTGATTTCCAGCTTCCACAGGTATGGTACATACTAGGGATCGACCTATTATCGGCACCACCAATATACCGGGGGCCGATATGCACTTTCCCATATATATCTTAATCGGCCCCTGAGGTTACCAATATTGCCGATATTTAGGGAAAGTGCTGTACTGGAGTGATGCCTGCAGTTAGAGGCTTCACCCCAGTACCGGCGTCCATAGCCGACGGTTGGCTGTCTTGTAATGACAACCAATGTGGCTGAGAAGTTAAAGTAACTTGGAATTCTTCTTTGTATTCTAGTAATTGCATAAAGAAAGATTATCAAAGCCATCTATTACATTTAAACCTACCTTGGAAATTTAAATGTGGTGGGTAAAACCCCAAATAGAAAATGGCAAAGTTTGAAAGCGCGTGTTCTGCTGCTGAATATCACATGGCAACTGGTTCTTGAATTCTTCCCATATCGTTTGGGCTAGATTTGTTTATTTAAAGAGTTGGGTTTTAAAATTCTAATTTGCTAATAATTACAGGTTTCAGAAAAAAAAATTCCAATGAGGCTGGTGAAGTAGGCAGTTAATTACATAGATGACTGATAGCATTATTACAAATACATAAAATAGACAATGGCTAAAATTGTGTACTTCAGGGTTTGTTCACACTGCCTGCACCTTTAATTTCTGTTTTAGCATGTGGGAAGCTGTCAGTTTTTTCCAGCAGTGGGGAAGGCTGGTGTGATGTGTATTTATTTTTTGACCCTTACTTGAAGTACACAGGGACACTTTGTCTCCACACATCAGCATGGTGCATTGCAGTGTAGAGAAATGCAGCATGCACGCACACAATCGTTGTGGGGTCAACAGAGAAATAAAAAGGTTTTCTGTGTCATTGTGTTAACAATGGTTTATCCTGACAGAAATAAACTAGTCACCATACGTAGAGTGAACGAGCCCTCAAATGCCCCTAGTGTTTTTTTAAAAATCAGTATAAGTTTTTCTATGATTAATCCTAGGTTTGATCCAAAGTAGGATTAAATGGTGTCCGTATTTAGATTTGCACCCTACCTGTCTTCATGCACTAGCTCATGGTTGCCCAACCTTCTTTGGCTTCTTTGGGCCACATTGAGTGTAGAGAAATTTTCTTGGTCCGCATATAAAATATATACTATTAGTTAAGGTATATAAGTAATAAAACGCCGCCGTGCCCTTCCAGTGCTGCCGCGCCCCCCCTCAGCACTAATTTAACACAACTAGTGGAAGATCCCCTCCGAGGCTGCCTCTGTGGCCGTGCCCCCGACTCGACTTCCTTCCTCCCCAGGAAAAAAAAAGAAAATTGTCGAGGCAGTGGGCCGCATTGCCTGCAGTTCCGGGCTGCATGCGATTGTTTGTTTCCCTTTGCTCTTATCCATTTTAACTGTAGGGGTAAATTTCAGTCCGAGATTCCAAGCTGAAGATGAACGTGTTGCTGTAGGGCAGGTATTCCCAAACTACGGCCCTGAAGTTGTTCAGGAACTACAATTCCCATCATGCCTAGTCATGTATGTGAATGTCAGAGTTTTACAATGCCTCATGGGATGTGTAGTTCTGCAACAGCTGCAGGGCCGTAGTTTGGGAATCCCTGCTGTAGGGTATTCTTGTTTCAGAAGACAGCAGTGTCTAATAAACGTATATATTGAAGAGAATTAAGTGTATGTTTTATATACCATTCAGTATTTTACTAAATCTGCTCAACAAGTTATTTCTGTCTCTGGACTGTTGATGGTTAGCAATAATTCCATGCTATCTTTGGAGACTACAGCGGAGAGGGAGGAGTTAAATAGTCTTAACACTCCCTGTGCTGGGGTGACAACACTTACTCAGTATGTTTGTCGCCCTAGGACAGGAAGTGTGTTAATGGCAGGATTACCAGGTTAAAATAAAGGAGAAAATAGTGTGAAAGAGAACAAATGCAGCCACCACATCTAAGGAGCGGTAAATGGTAAAGAACTTTTCATTCTTGGGTGTCGATACCCTTTAACTTTTATCCAACTCATCCTTTGGTTTGGGTTAGTTCCAGCTGCTTTAACTGCTTTTAAACTGTTCAAACGTGTCAGGCCTAGAGAGTTGTGGTGTTTTTGTTTTTTTACTATTTAGTAGAACAGTCTTTTGTAATGGCTGCATTTTCCCTTTTATTTTTACTTTTGAGAACATTGATTTACTACTTCAGATACAACCTGATAGTATTCAATTTCTGTTTGCTGGTTTGTGTAGTTACATAGTAAAGTTACATATTTAGTGAGGTGGAAAAAAGATACAAGTCCATCCAGTTCAATGTAGTGTGTGTGCGTGCTAACCGTACATTGTATACCCCTGTATGTTGTGGTCCTTAAGGTGCCCATCTAATATTTTTTTTAAACTATCGATGCTCCCTGCTGAAACCACTGCCTGTGGAAGAGAATTCCACATCCTTACCGCTCTGACAGTAAAGAACCCTATACGCAGTTTAAGGTTAAACTTCTTTTCACGAGTGGCCCCGTGTTTTATTGAATTCCCTTTCTCTGAAAAGTTTGTTCCCTATGTTAAGGTCACCAGTTCGGTATTTGTACATTGATATCATATCCCCTCTCAAGCATCTCTTCTCTAGAGAGAATAAGTGCAATGCTTGTAGTCTTTCCTCATAGCTGATGTCCTCCATTCCCCTAATTATCTTTGTGGCCCTTCGTTGAACTCTCTCTAGTTCCAGCACATCCTTTCTGAGAACCGGTGCCCAGAACTGGACGGAATACTCCAGATGTGGCCAAACCAGAGTCTTGTAGAGAGGGAGAATAATTGTTTTATCTCTGGAGTGAATTCCCTTTTTTATACATGCCAGTATTCTGTTGGCTTTGCTTGCAGCATTGCATGCCATTGCCAAGCCTGTTGTCTACTAGGACCCCCAGGTCCTTTTCCATCTTAGTCACCCAGAGGTTCCCCCCCTAGTGAGTAACTTGGGTAGTGGATTTACTTTTTTTTTTTTACATTTTTTACATCTGTTGTGCAGTGCAAAGCTGGCCCATACATTGTGCAATGTTTTTATTCAATCTCCTTTAGATTTATCTTCACCTATATAGGTCAAGGGCCTGCCTGATTGCATACAATTTTGAAAGTATTTAGGGTTGACTTCATATTATATGGTTTTGGTAAATCTAAAGGACAATTGTACAAGAAATTTTGTATAATATATGGCCAGCCTTCAGCCCCATACACACGAACAGAATATCGTACACAATACCGCTTTTGACACAATCGTAAGCAAATCTGATCATTCGTACACAGCTTTCATCCAAAAGTTCCTGAAGGCTTTAGAGCCGGTTCACATACAGGCGACCTGACTTCCCGGGGCGACCTGTGAAGTCGCGGTGCACAGCTCGCACCGTGACCTCAGAGCGGCATGCACGGACTTCATATCATTGAAATCAATGCAGGTCGCTCCAGGTTGCCCCAAAGTAGTACAGGACCCTTTTTCTAAGTCGGAGCGACTTGTGTCGCTCCTATTAGAACGTGTCCTGTGCTACTCTATGGCAGGCGATTTGTCAGGCGACCAGGTCGCCTGACAAGTCGCCCCAGTATAAACGGGGTCTTAAGCCCGTACACACACACAGATTGTTGGCCGTAAATTGTTGGCCAACGTCCAATCTGCCAATTGTAGGCTTGTTAGTATGATGCTTCCGACAACCAACTGCGAATTTTTGGCCGAAAAAAATCTGGTGTGCATGCTATAAAATTTTTGTTGGCCGTCAACAGAACGGCCGATTGTTCCTCAGTCAGTACAGATTTCAGCAGACAAAAATCAGATGAGCAAGACTGGGAATGCTCAGAGAAGAAAAAACACACGGGAAGTCAACCATCACATGACATCACTTCTGAAGTTGGTTTTTGTTGGCCAGTGCAAGTCTAGAGCACATTTCAACCAACAAACACTGGACAAAAGTTGGCCGATCAGTTGGCCAACAATCTGTGCGTGTGTACGAGGCTTAATGCCCCATACACACGTGCAGATTATCTGCAGACTTACCTTTTCTATGTAGTGCAAGGGCCTGCCGGATTGCATACAAATTGAAAGTGTTTAGGTTTGACCTCATATTATATGGTTTTGGTAAGTCTGCAGACAATCTGCACGTGTGTATGGGGCATTAGTCTACTGATGTAGATGATGATAAAAAAATCTCTTTGGTTCCCTCCCCCCCCCCCCCCCCCCTCTTTACTCATCCACATATAAATAGTGTGCTACTTCTTGTTTGCTAACCTCTGTCAAGGTACAATATTCTACCTATGTCAATTGCATTCAAACACAAACCAAAAATACATTTTGTCTAAGATCTGCCAACGTTGGATTAACATTTAATTTGCTCAAAATAATAGGAATACAGTTGAAGAATGAATGCCATGAGCTTCAAACAAAATGTTGAGGTAGACTTTTTATTTAATAATTAGCCTAGGAACAATTACAGTACATTTATGTAAGGGTGGGGGGGGGGGGGGGTATGTTTGTTTTTATACACAGCTGTCAGAGATCAGTTCTTTCAATCAACCAGATTTCTTCTTTTTTTTGCACTAGAATTGTTATAAGGAAAGGCTAATTGTTTGCTACGGGCAACAAGGGCTTTTGATTTTTCAGAATATTTAAAACTGTCCTAGCTATTTTTAGTGATGAGTGTTTTTGTTTCTCAGCAGGTTTCAGTAACAACGATGAGACTGGAAGATCAGGGGATTCAGCTGCAGACTGCATGCAATGACTCAGAAAATTTCAGTCATTATTCTGTGAACCCAAGCAAGATGTTTTGCCTTTTTAAATGGACAGAATCCTCTGCATTACACAATAGCCTGCCGGTTTGTGGAAGACCATACCATACAAAAGTGCCACTAAGAAAAAGTATTCCATGACCATTCAGTGTGTAGGTCTGCCTACACAATGGTACACTACTACTGTACAATTCCATATAAAAATATTTCATATTTAAGATGGATTACTCCAGTATCAGTGCTAAACATTTTTTGCTGGGACCATATACCTGCCTTATATAACACTTTGGTTTAAAACAGAAAAAGTATTACCTATGATTTTGTAACTTAATGTATTATTGCCTTAATGTCTTTTAACCCTGTTACACCGCTGCTTGTAGATCTGTTAATATAGTGATACTTTTATGATAGTTTACAGACAACTTTTTTGCTAACTTTCTGATTACATTGTATGCATTATTTTGTATTTGTACAGGGCTAGCAGGTATATTTGACTTAATTGTAGACAAAATATTAACAGAAGATGTAAGAATTCCTGGGCATGGTCTTAATTGTTTTCCTGCTACAGAATGTAAATTATTGGCCCTGTTGTTTTTTAGGCTTTTTTTTTTTTTATTTTTAAATCATCATAGCTGGGTGACAGATGCCAGCATTACAGGTTAACCGATACGATTGTAATACAGTTTGTAAATTGTAAGCTAAAGGATATTTTTATAATATACTGTTTCATTGTCAAACCCCATTATGCGTTTTTACTTGTGCGCCTATAAATAGAAAACTTAAAACTGAATTGTAGGCAAATATAGCACACAAACTATTGCATCTATGCTATTAATACATCCCTATTGTAAGTGCCTTATTTGATTTGGTAGCAGCCTCTTGCAGTTTCCTGTACGGCAAAGCTGAGGAAGAAACAGAATATCATTTATGTGTTCTACAGTGCAAGTAATGTGCTGAAAGGAGAGGACCGAGTCATCAGTGTGCTGCTTCTCCTTTCACTGTCCAGTCTCATAGTGGGCAAGATACCTCCTCAACCATCTGCTTTCATGGTCGTTGTCTTGCCCCCCCCCCCCCCCCCTCCTTGGTCTTGACTAATGCACAGCCTTAGGCCCCTTTCACACAAGAGGTCCTATTGGATGCCTGTGTGTTTTTCAGGCGGAACCGATCGCATTCTCCTCTTATACCAGACTTATGTCCGTTTACACCCGCCTACCTCCAATATGATCTGGCAAAAAAAAAAAAAAGGTAAGGGATTCCGTTCCCCTCCATCTGGCCGGACCAGATCAGGAGGCAGTTGGGTATAAAATGAACAGCTGGTCCATTTACATCCAAACACCAAAGAGCAGAGCAGGCTGTGTCTGTGTCCGCTTTGCATAAACTGAGTGGACAGACCTGTCATCCACCTGCATCAGTAGACCAATCCCCTGCTGAGCAAACCCAAGTTTAGCGGAGTCTGGCCCGTGTGAAAGAGGCCTTACTAAGCAAATGGTAATGTGCAGGTGTGCATTGCATCGTCAACAGCAGAATATGTGCCATCACTTCCAAAGTTTTAGGGATCCTTGGGTTAAAACCTTGTGTGCAGCCATGCTTTGACCTTTTCAAAAATAATAAACAAATTACCATTGATACAAAAAGACCTAGCATTATGTACATGCGATACATTGTAAACCAGCTTCTACTGGCTCTATTTGTCTTTAAAGCACTTTTTAAATCAGTCCAAAATCCGATGTTTGCTGTAGCTTTTAGCAACTTATAAGGGCTGCTGAATATCAGGAGACCTTGCTAGTGGCCACATTAAATAATTCTGAAGAATATCTATCCAATAAAAGTAATGCATTGCTAATTTCATTCAGAAAGTTTCTTCCTCATACCAAGTGCTCAAAACCCTTTCAGCATCTTGATTCCATACCTGCATCTCATTGCCACACATACGAGGCACCTGATGTCCTGTGCCCTTATACATACAGGCATGCTGAAGAAGTCCGCTACTGAACAAAACAAATAGGGAAGGTTGCAAATGGTCACATTGAATGCATCAGCATATTGGAAGTGCCAAAAAAATGTGGCTTGAGATGTACACTCACCAGCCACTTTATTACGTACACCTTGCTAGTACCCGATTGGACCCTCTTTTGCCTTCAGAACTGTCCTTCTTCGTGGCATAGTTTCAACAAGGTGTTGGAAACATTCCTGAGATTTTGGTGCCTATTGACATGATGCGAATCTCCCGTTCCACCACATCCCAAAGGCACCCTATTGGATTGAGATCTGGTGAATGTGGAAGCCATTGAAGTACAGTCAACTCATTGTCATGTTCAAGAAACCAGTTTGAGATGATTTGAGCTTTGTGATATGTTGCATTATCCTGCTGGAAGTAGTCATAAATGGATTGACATGGTTTAGCAACAATACTTAGGTAGGCTGTCTGAACGATGCTCAGTTGGTACTAAGGGGCCCAAAGTGTGCTAAGAAAATATCCACCACACCATTACACCACCACTACCAGTCTGAACTGTTGATACAAGGCAGAATAGATCCATGCTTTCATGTTTACACCTAATTCTGACCCTACCATCTGAATGTTGCAGCTAAAAATCGAGATTCCTCAGACCAGGCAACAATTTTCCAATCTTCTATTGTCCAACTTTTGTGAGCCTGTGTGAACTGTAGCCTCAGTTTCCTGTGCTTAGCAAACAGGAGTGGCGCACAGTGTGCTTTTCTGCAGCTGTAGCCCATCTCCTTATAAAGTTTGATGTGTTGTACGTTTTAGAGATGGTATTCTGCATACCTTGGTTGTAATGAGTGGGTATTTGAGTTACTGTTGCCTTTTCTATCAACTTGAACCAGTCTGCTTATTCTCCTCTGACATCAACAAAACTGACGCTCACTGGATATTTTCTCTTTTTCTGACGATTCTCTGTAAGCCCTAGAGATGGTTGTGTGTAAACAATTTCAGTAGATCAGCAGTTTTTGAAGTACTCGTACCAGCCCATCTGGCACCAACACCCATGCCACATTCAAAGTCATTTAAATCATTCTGCTGCTCGGTTTGAACTCGTCTTCATCACGTCTAGAGGCCTAAATGCATTGTGTTTCTGCCATGTGATTGGCTGATTAGCAATTTGTGTTGCCAAGCAATTGAACAGGTGTACCTAAGTGGTCAGTGAGTGTATACTATACTTAAGTAATAGCATTTAGCTATGTACATTTTTATTCAGGGTTTACCTTTGCAATACATTGATTTACTTTACTATAGGGGGTTAATTCTTTGATATTGTGAACCATTTCAAACTTCTGTTTGGAATTAGAAAGTTATGAGAATGATTAGACCTTAGATCTGCTGTTTGCCTGAATATCTGAAGGGTTCAGCACTGAGGTGCAGAGAAAGAATACACACTTTTTGGGTAGACTTGTGTTTTTCACGGTTTTCCATATTGAATAGTTATTAGGCTAGAGATGAGTTTTGGCACCCTCTGAACTTGTCGCGAGCAAAATCACACCAGGTCATTCCTGGCTCGCAGCTTGTTGGAAATTTTAAGTGTGTGTATGTGTGTGTATATATATACACCCTGGGTTTAGTTGCACTTTAGCTCATTTCTTATTTAGTACACTTGAATGATGATTTTATTTATTGCACTTTTGTCACAAGGATTACAAAACTGATGTATAATTGAATGGATATGGATCACTAGAAGTGTTAAAATATCGTAAACCTTTTTGTTGTATTACTAGTGATGTCTGATACTTTAATCTTGTAACCAGAATCTTTTGGTTGTGCCCATCCAGCTTTAGACCCTGTTCACACCTGAGTGATTTTCAGCTTGAAAAACGCTCAGCTCTGAAAGCGGAGTTCTGGCTGCAAAATCGTTACATTCGATTTTGTGCCATCCGCTTCATTGTCTCCTGAAAAAGAATTGGATATTCCCAAATTTTTTTTTTTTGTTTACTTACCTTGTTTCAGAAGAAAATATACTCGCCTTTCCTTCAACATTCTCCCTCTGTGGCTGCGGCCCACGCCGTCACTTCCTGTCCTGCAATGCATCCTGGGAGCTCTTAACTCGGCACTCCCAGGAGGCAAGGGGCAGTGACGTAGGCGGCCAGCCACTCCTCTCATCGCTGCCGTTGTTCCGTGAAAAAACCATACCCGTGAGAAAACCATACCCTCGTCACTTCCGGAGGGTATGGATTTCTCACGGCAGTGTGTTTAACGTTATACTTGCCGCCGTTACATTAAAACAGCTCCTCTGCACTATGAGTGATCTCCGCTCCTCTCCCTGTCACTTCCCTGATCTGGGGTAATAAATATAAAAGCGGATCACGGAGCCGACATTTACATCTCATACACCCGCCGCCGCTTTCATATTTATTAGCCCACATCAGGAAAGTTACAAGGATAGGAGCGGAGATGTCTCATAGTGCAGCCGCGCCGTTTTATGTAACTGCTGCAAGTTTAACATTACTTTCACTACCGTAATTATTTCATACCTTCTGAGCATGCGCACTTGTCATCTTCTCTGCTCTTCCGTGATGTTTCCGGCTCTCTGAGCATGCGCACTCCTTCGCTGCTCAGCTGTTTCTCACAGGAAGTGACGAGGGTATGGTTTCTCCACGGGGTATGGTTTTCTAACGTTACACCGTCCCTATGGAAACCTTCTAGATTTCCTGCTGCATTCATCGGTCCCCTCCATCTTGAACCAGGAAGCAGGGCAGACATTTGCAAACTGCGGCTTCGGGTGACCAGGACAAAGATGGCGGCGCTCAGCAAACTTTATATAAAGTAAGATTTTATGATTGCCAATTCATTATTAAACTGTCTAAAACCAGATTAGCGGATGTATGAAGGGTGGGGGATCACTCTTTGGGAAGTATTTATAAAAAAAAAAACGATTCTGTGGCCGGAACTCCGCTTGGAAGCTCCAAAACACCTAACGAGCGAAATTGAATTAATTTCAATGCTCCCTGTTCATATCCGAGCGTTTGTTGCCTGAAGCTCAAAGTACATGAGCTTCTTTTTGGCAGATTACAAGCGTTTTTGGCCCCATATACTTCAATAGAAATGCCTGACTTGAGCACAAAAAACACTCATAGCAGCTCTCCACCCCTAATTTCCTCTCCCTCTCCTTCCCCCTAGTGCTTTCTATTGGCTAAAGAAAAAACGCCTTAGTGCTCTTTCACACGGTCCGTCTCCTTAGGCGGATCTGTGCTGCTCAGCGGGGATCGATCCCCGCTGAGCTGGCGGATGACAGCTCGGTCTCAGCTTGCAGTGTGGAGAGGGAGGTGTCACAGCTCCCGCTGCTCTCTATGGGGGATCGGATGAGAGCGGACCGTCTGTCTGCTCTCATCCTATCCCTGAACGGATGGAAAAATAGGGTTTCCATCCGTCCAGATTTCACAGACAGGATCGGATACGGATGGCAGCGGGTGTCAGTGGAGGTGTCTCCGCTGACCTCCGCTGCCCCCATAGAGCTGCATGGAGGATCCGATCAGACCTGCCTAAAAAAACTGACAGGCGGATTTGATCGGATCGCCTGTGTGAAAGAGCCCTTAAGCTGTAAAATGCTTGTAATACACTTCTAAAATGCTTTAAAAAAAAAAATGCCAGTAACTACTACGCTCAGGTGTGAATGAAGCCTTAAGGCCCGTACACACGTACCAATCATCGGCCGAAAAGCTTCGGCCGACGACCGATCTGCCGATTGTAGGCTTGTTAGTATGATGCCTCCGACAGCCGACAGCGCACATTCGGCCGAAAGGAATCTGTCATGCAAGCATTAAAATTTTTGTATGCCGACACCAGAGCGGCCGATTGTTCGCCAGTCAGTACAGATTTCGGCCGTAGACCGCAGATTTGCAAGACTGGGCATGCTCAGAAAAGGAAAAACACAGGCAAAGTTAACCATTACATGACATCACTTCTGCAGTCGGCGGACAAAATTCTTGTGCAGTCTTTTGCACTTTTCAACAGACACCGACAGCCCTGGACAAAAGACGGCCGATCGTTCGCCGTCGATCGGTACGTGTGTACGGGCCTTTAGGATCAGAAACAACCATGCAGTTCCACCTCTTTTCCTGCACAATCATGACGGAAACATTACCTGCACAAAATGGTTCAGCTGGTACATGGTGACAGTTTGGAGTTTTTGTTTAGCTCTAACAAACTGCCACACTACTATAAAAGATATTCTCTGCACAAATTTATTTGCACAGTATTAAATGGAAGGTAGTATATAACTGTTATCAGGTAAAGTACACAGAGGCGGTGCACTGATCTGGTTTGCCTCTTAGTGGATTTTCACTGCATCTGAGCATCACAAACCAAAAACGCTTTTTAATTATTTATTTTTTTTATCAAACACAATCACTTTGAAAACAACCCTTTGCATTTCTGGCTTTGGCCACCTCCAGTCAAGACAAATGATTCATGTAACATTTACTTCATGGAATCCATCTTCTCTTAGCTCAAGCATGCATGCAAGAGTATGTGCTTAGCTGAGAAAACCCCTCCTCTACTAAAGACACTTGGAATGTACGATATAATTTGCCTAGGCAAGGAACCAGGAAATGACTGAAAAAATGTAAAAAAAAAAAAAGTTTAAGAGTCTGTTCACACTGGGGCGACACGACTCTGCACGACTTGGGGAGGCGACTTGTCAGTCCAGTACACCACGACTTTGGAGCGACTTGCAGGGACTTCACATAATGGAAGTCTATGCAAGTCGCTCCGAGGTCACCCCAAAGTAGTACAGGGCCCTTTTTCTAAGTCGGAGCGACTTGTGTCGCTCCTATTAGAACGGCTCCTGTACTACTCAATGGACCGCAACCGAGCGCGACTTGTCAGGCTGACAAGTCGCGCTAGTCTGGATGGGCTCTTAAACTGGTAAATGATGCTTTCCTATTTACTAATGCCAGCAGTGTAAAGATTAAAAAAAAAAAAAAAATCATGGTGCTTCAAATCCTGAATTTTCTGGAGCTCTACTGCACAGCCAGAAGACAGACATTGAAGTAGACACCCCATTTTGACATTTGTCTTTCCAAAACTATGTGTTGTATTTCTGTTACAATGTTGATGCTATAAAATGAAAGTGTATATTGTGATTATAGTTCTGATTTAAGAAGTGTTCTCAGAAAGTCAGTAAAGCAAAAATATATATGTATCTTGTAACAGTATTATTGAAGCAAATTATAATTAGCTGTAAAAGAAATGTATACTTAAAATAGCATCACAGTAATGTATTTAATCAAATGAAAATATTACCTCAGCTGCAATATGCGTGTTTGAAAAGTGTGCCCATTAACTTACATACTCTGTGTTCAGGTTAATTTAAAAAAAAAAATCCTTCCAACCAACCCCCACCACCACTTACCTTTTGGATTCCTGCTTTCTGCTGTAATCCTATTCTTCCAAAGCCTGAATGATTCAGTATCCTCATCCTTGCCTTACACAAGTCCTGTCCTGCACCACCATCTTCCTTTTAATATAACAGGGAGCCAGCTCTCTTCCCCACTTTTTCAGTTAGCCCCTATGTGACACATAGCGGGAGATTTACTAAAACTGGAGCATGCAAAATCTGGTGTAGCTGTGCATAGAAACAAAAATTTACATCCAGGTTTTATTGTGAGCTCTTAACTGAACAGGCTGAATTTAGACGCCGATTTGCTTCCATGCACAGCTGCGCCAGTTTGAGCGCTCCAATTTTAGTAAATCTCCCCTCTAATGTTCTATGAATGAAGGATAGTAATTCCTTCTGGGATACCATTGTCACATCCCTGGAGGCATTACTGGATTAATTCATTGAACCATATGAAAACGGACATGGATGTTGGGTCTGTTTTGTGAATGGGAAGGATTCTGCAGTCTCCAGGAATAAAGTATGTAAATCAATATTTTTTCCTTAGTTTTAGTTGGAGTTGGATGAAGACCCATTAGGTTTTATTTTTTGCTGTGTTTGGTCAGGGATTTTTCCCTTCACTTTCTGTCCAAGAGATGACAGGAAGGAAATGATTGTTCTCCAAAGCAAGGGACTATCTCCCTTTATGCTTCATATACACTAGCCTACACTGGCAGTTCCTAAACATGAGTTTAGGAGCTTTTGGTGTTTATTTTGCCAAAGTGCCTAAACCCAACTCCATAAAAGCCTATGAGTTAATATACACATAAGCTTTTAGAAGAGTTTCGAAGTTGCTGCATTTTAGGTAAAATTCAACCTCCCTCTCCTGAACGCAGAAAAATCCTGTTCAGGTTAGGAACATTTTGACCACCAGCTGCGGGGAAAACTGAAGTAAGCTTTCCCGTAGCTGTGATAAATGTAGGCCAGTGTACATGAAGCCTTAGACGATTGTCACCACAACATTTTTTCCCATTGCAACATTTAACCTCACCTTTTTCTGATAACTTTTGAGTTATCTTTGATCCTCACTATGGATCCTAGTGACTGTTAGTCTCCATAATGGAGACACCGATAACCTCACAAGGGCTCCAGCCCTTCTTTCATTCATAAAATTTCAAAGTGTTTAATATTTCAAAATGCTTTCATTCATAAAATGGCAAAACTACTAAAGCTAATCTCTACCTTTGCTGTTTAACTAGTTTGTATGGGCCAAGCTGGCCCCAATTATTTTCTACACTAACGGATGTGCCTGCTGGGCACACTGTATAAACTGTATGCAGCCCTAAGCTATAGTTTATACAGCCCAACAATTGCTGTAAAAATTGTTTGTTTGAGACATCTTGGCCCAAATGAACTAGTTAAAGTGACAGTAAAGGTGGAAATCCACTTTAGAGTCTCCACCATAAACTCCCATGATAAGTTTTCTAATGGAACAATAGCAAGGGCTGGTGGTTATTTACCCCCCCCCCCCCTTCTTCCAGCAATATAATGTCTAAATTCCTTTTCCCTGCAGTTCTACTGTGCAGTCATATGGTTTTCTTGGGTCTAAAGTTGGTCATACATTACACACGTTTCTTGCTGAATTGCCTTTATCTTTAACTATGTAGTGCAAGAGTGTGCCTGGTTGTATACAAATTGAAAGTGTTTTGGTTTGACCTCATTATTTGGTTTTGGTAAAATTGTATAGGAGTAAGGACCTAGTTCCCTGCTGGGATCTCTGGTCCTGGCAGTTTTTTTTTTCTTTTTGGATATTTTTTTTTCCCCCCCTGCTGTTTTCTTGTGAGATCTACAATCAACTGGCAGACTGGGCGATGGGCTGCATAATCTAGATCTAGTGATCACTCAAGTCTGGCCAGCGAGTGCGCATGGGCAGAGCTCAGCTGCAGACTGGGGCTGGCCTGCAAGTTAAATGCCTTGTGAAGTCGCATGCGGCTGGGTCTCTGCCTGGGTCCGCAGTGTTCCTCCTAGCCTACAGCCCCCCCCCCCCCATTTCCATTGAGAGGAGGTTCTGTCTGCAGCGGTGCCTTCCAGATATGGTAAGTAACTGTTCCCCCTCTTCCCCTGGAAGGTTTTGGGGGTAGTGGGGGGACCCTCCGTGGGACGGCCGGACCCCAGGGTTCCCCTCCTTCCCATTAGGCACCCCCCTCATGGTGGTCCCTGTGGGCCAACTCAAACACCACCACCCTCTCCTCCCCTCCTTCACTCCTGCCACCTTTTGCGGCAATCATGACACCAAGTTGCTTTGGATAGGTCTCTATGAGCTTGCCACATCTTACCACTGGGTTTTTTGCCCATTTCTCTCTCAAGTTGGATGGTTTTGCGCTTGCGAACAGCAATCCTAAGTCTGACCACAGATTTTATATCGGATTGAGGTCTGGGCTTTGACTAGGCCATTCCAGCACATTTTCATGTTTCCCCTTAAACCACTCAATTGTTGCTTTAGCAGTGTGTTTGGGGGTCATTGTCCTGCTGGAAGGTGAACCTCCTTCCTAGCCTCAAATCACACACAGATTGGTACAGGTTTTGTTCAAGAATATCCCTGTATTTGGCACCATCCATCTTTCCCTCAACTTTGACCAGTTTCCGAGTCTCGACTGCTAAAAAAAACATCCCCACAGCATGATGCTGCCACCATCATGTTTCACTGTGGGGATGGTGTTCTGTGGATGATGTGATATGTTGGGTTTGCACCAGACAGCAAAGTTCAATTTTAGTCTCATCAGACCAGAGCACCTTCCTCCATAAATTTTGGGAGTCTCCCAGATGCCTTGTCGTAAACTCAAAACGTGCCATTTTATTTTTTGCTAAAAGTAATTGCTTTCTTCTGGCCACTCTGCCATAAAACCCAACTCTATGGAGCGCGTATGGCTTAGTATTGTCCTATGTACAGATACTCCAGTCTCTGCTGTGGAACTCTGCAGCTCCTCCAGGGTTACCTTAGGTCTCTGTGCTGCCTCTCTGATCAATGCCCTCCTTACCCGGTCTGTGGGTTTTGGTGGGTGGCTGTCTCTTGGCAGGTTTGCTGTTGTGCCATGTGCTTTTCATTTGGGTACGGTAGATTTGATGGTGCTCCTGGGGATCATCAAAGATTTGGTTATTTTTTTTATAACCTAACACTTTTCAACAACATTGTCCCTTACTTGTTTGGAGAGTTCCTTGGAAATAATGGCAGTGTTTGGTTTGTGGTGCCTCTTGCTTAGGTGTTGCAACCTCTGGGGCCTTTCAAAAATGGCATAGGGGGAAATATGTAAAGACCGATCATGTGACATTTAGATTTCACACAGTTGGACATCATTTCACTAATTATGTGACTTGTGAAGGTAGTTGGTTGCACCAGAGATTTTTATGGGCTTCATAACAAAGGGCGGGGGGTGGTGAATACATACACACATGACAATTTGCTGTTTTCTATTTCTAAAAACTGAATTTTTGTAAAATCTTACCTGTAAAATTCCTTTCTCTGAGTCCTCCGACAGTCGCCGCCTCTTCATATTTGTCACTATGGGGTTATTGACCTTTGCTCCGTAGGAGTAGCTAGGCAACAGAATATGTCAATATTAAAGCTTTTAACATATCCCACCCCCAGGGGGTGGTCCCCTCAGTCAATACCCTCCTGCTTCATGTATCCATACCTCAGTTTCAGTAGAATAGCAGTAGAGTACACAAACAAACCCCAAAAGAGGGGCAGGGGCGGCGACTGTCTGAGGACTCAGAGAAAGGAATTTTACAGGTAAGATTTTACAAAAATTCAGTTTTCTCTTACGTCCTCCGACAGTCGCCGCCTCTTCATATTCGTCACTATGGGGATGTCCCAAAGCAGCGCATACATGAGGGGTGGGAAACTCAGCTGCGCCTAAGGCAACGCAGTACCCACAGCAGAAAAAAAGGAACCTTGCCAAAAGGAAGGAAACCAGCTGGGCAGCATGAAAAAAAACTTGCTCAACAGGAGCAACAACCCAGGAAAAACAAATAACCTAGGGACAAAAAAACATCCCAAACAGCCAAGGGCCCAAAAATAAGGGACCCTAAGGCACTGTCGCACTAAGAACCTTGCGGCCAAAGGAAGCATCTGCTGATGCCTGAACATCCACTTTGTAGAACTTTGAGAAGGTGTGAACGGACGACCAAGTCGCCGCCTTACACACCTGAGCCACAGAAGGCCCAAGACGTACTCAGAGATCTGGTAGAGTGCGCCTTCACAGGCATAGGGGGAACTTTTCCCTGCAAAGCATATGCCTGTTCAATGGTCTGTCTGATCCATTTGGCGATGGTAGAAGCCGACGCCACCATGCCCTTCCGAGGCCCCTCTGGAAGGACAAATAGAGAATCCGTCTTGCGAAAGGATTTAGTCGATGACAGGTAAATCCTGATCGCCCGAACAACATCCAAGGAGTGTAAATCCACCTCCTTTGGATGTTTAGGCTTCGCGCAAAGCGAAGGCAAGACAATGTCCTCATTGAGATGAAATTCCGAGATCCTCTTCGGAAGAAAAGAAGGGTTAGGTCGCAAGACCACCTTATCTAAGTGAATCGCCAAATACGGAGACCTGCAGGACAAGGCTGCCAGCTCCGACACTCTGCGAGCCGAAGTGATCGCCACCAAAAAAGCGACCTTCTTGGACAACATGGACAACGAGATCTCCCTGATCTTTTCAAAAGGAGCATGTTGCAACACGGACAGAACAAGGTTCAAGTCCCATGGAGGCAAAGGCTCCCTCCTAGGAGGGACCAGGTGCCGCACCCCTTGAACAAAAGTGCTAACCAAGGGGTTAGACGCCACAGGGCGTTGAAGAAGAATGGCCAGCGCAGAAATCTGACCCTTAATCGTGGCCAACGCCAAACGCTGGTCCACACCCGTTTGAAGAAAAGACAACACCCTAGACACTGAGTATGAGCGAGGGGAAAACCCCCTGGACTCACACCATGCAAAATAGGCCTTCCAAGTACGGTAGTAAACCTTCCCCGAAGAGGTCTTTCTAGCGTTGATCAGAGTGTGAATGACCTCAGGGGAGAGACCCCTATCCCTCAGGACCTCTGTTTCAACAGCCAGGCCGTCAAAGCCAGCGACTGTAAAGCAGGATGGAATATCGGTCCTTGAGACAGAAGATCTTCTCGAAGAGGCAGACGCCATGGAGCGTCGACCGCCAGATTCACGAGGTCTGCGTACCAAGACCAGCGAGGCCAGTCTGGCGCCACCAGAATCACCGTGAGCGGTTCCGAGGACAACCTGCGGAGGAACCTGGATAGCAGCTGAATCGGTGGGAATGCATACATCAGTCGATACTGATGCCACGGAGCCACTAACGCGTCCGACGCGTCTGCCCGAGGATCGCGCGTCCTTGCCACGAACCTTCCCACCTTGTTGTTCAGACGAGATGCGAACAGGTCCACATCCGGAAGACCCCACTTCACGCACAATATCTGGAAGACATCCGGGTAGAGTGACCATTCCCCCTGGTCCAGGGTCTGGCGACTCAGATAATCCGCCTGCCAGTTCTCCACCCCCGGAATGTGAACCGCTGTTATCGCCGGGACGTGCGTCTCGGCCCAAGACAGAATGTCGGCCACCTCCCGAGCCGCTCGGGCACTCCTGGTGCCCCCTTGGTGGTTGATGTAGGCCACTGCTGTGGCATTGTCCGCCTGCACCCGAACCGGACGGCCCTGAAGCCTGTCCGTCCAACGTCGAAGGCAGAGATTTATCGCCCGCAATTCCAGAATGTTGATCGGAAGGGAGGATTCCCCCTCCGACCAAGTACCCTGGGCGGACAGAACGCCCAGAACACCACCCCAGCCCGACAGGCTGGCATCCGTGGTGATCACCGTCCATGAAAGAGGGCGAAAAGACTTGCCCCCCGACACCGCCGGAGACTGTAGCCACCACAGAAGATCCCTTCTGGTGCGAGGACTCAACGAGATCTGAAGATCCAGAGATTGTGGTCGCCCGTCCGACCTGGACAGGATCTCCGCTTGGAGACCCCTCGTGTGAAACTGGGCGAAGGGAATCGCCTCGAAAGCCGAGACCATCAATCCCAGACACCTCATGCCCGTCCGGAGGGACGAGCACGGAACGTCCCTGAGGGACCTGACTTCTTCCTGAAGTGTCCTGAGCTTGTCTTCCGGCAGGAAGACCTTCGCCTGAACAGAGTCCAGGATCATTCCCAGGTAGGGAAGACGAACCGACGGACAAAGCGTCGATTTTGGAAAGTTTATCGTCCAACCAAACTCCTGTAGAGTTTGCATCGTGACAGACAGGTCTTTTAACAGACCCTGACTGGTCGCAGACCGAACCAGAATGTCGTCCAGATACCCCAGGACTGAGATGCCCTGGGCTCTCAATAAAGCCAGAACCGGTGCAAGCACCTTGGTGAACACCCGCGGAGCCGAAGCGAGACCAAAAGGCAGCGCCACGAATTGGTAATGATCCTCCGCAATGGCGAATCGAAGGTACCTCTGGTGACCCTCGAAAACGGGGATGTGAAGGTACGCATCCTTCAAATCGATGGATGCCATGAATTCTCCCGGAACTAGAGCAGCCACCACCGAGCGCAGGGATTCCATGCGGAACTTGCGAACCCGCACAAAGCGGTTCAGAGCTTTTAAGTCCAGAATCGGACGTACCTTGCCCTCCTTTCTGGGCACAGTGAACAGATTTGAATAAAACCCCCAAAATCTGTCCCGATGAGGCACCGGAACCACCACTCCCTGAGCCCGCAGGTCCCGCACCGCCAGGTGCAGATCCCGCAAATGCTCCGGAGACAGTTGAAGATTTGAGGGAAAAAATCTGCTCGCCGGCCGAGAGAGAAACTCGATCTTGTAACCGGACCGAACGATCTCCTGAACCCACCTGTCCCGAACTCGGGCCAGCCAGGGTTGAAGAAAACCGAGCAAACGTCCCCCCACCCCAGAACTGGGTGAGGGCGCCCCTTCAAGCCGCATTGTTATGGGCAGCGGACCCGAACTGGCCGGACTTCTGCTTACCTGTCCACGGCTTCTTTTGGGAGCCTTGACCTTTGAAGGGTTTGCCCTTATAGTGCGACCGAAAGGCACGAAAGGACCCCCTAAACGAAGCATGCTTCTTACCTTGAGCAACCGTAACCTTCTGAGACTGGGGCAAGAGCGTGCTCTTACCCCCAGTGATCCCCTTTATCAGCGTATCCAAGGATTCGCCAAAAAGGCGAGATCCCGTATAAGGTAGATTAGCTAAAGTTTTGCGAGAAGATTGGTCCACAGACCAACATTTCAGCCAAATCAAGCGGCGTGTCAACACCGCCACGCTGTGCACACGTGCAGCCAAAGGGACTATATCTAAGTCCGCATAACACAAATACATGACACCCTGATGAATTTGATCTACCATAGCCAACGTTGTCGGCGGGGCAGAATCAGCCACCAGGACGCGCCTGAGCACCTGCGTCCAATCCGCGACAGCCTGAGCTGCCATAAGGGAAGCAAAAATAGCTTTTAGCATGGAACCGGTAACCGAGTAAGTATGGCGGGCAAGAGACTCCAGTCTCCTGTCCGTGGGATCCCGGAACACCGGGGTATCCTCCGCCGGAATCGCAGTAGATTTATTCAAAACTGCCACCGCGTGATCCACGGGAGGCGGCACACACCAACGTTCATCAGTGGCGGGTGTGAAGGGATAACGCAGCTTGAACCTACTTGGCACAGCAAAAGGCTTCTTTATATTGCGCCATTGTTCACTAACAGCGCGCAAGGAAAAACCTGCGATGATTTGCGTCTCCGCTGCATCCCATAAGAGGCCAGGACGGCAGGAGGACATGGTTCATCCTGCAAATGCAGTGTTTGTTTGATAGAAGCAACCAATTCATCCATGATTGCAAGCTCTTCAGACGAGCCAGGGGGGGAATTATCAACCCCTTCAACCTCTGCCTCCCCTTCCGACCCTACAAGGTCCAGGGACGAACGGGACCCCGATAAGGGGACCCCAGCCATAGCAGCCCCATCACCATCGCCCTCTGAATCAGAGGAAATTGAAACTCTGGGCCGTTTTGTGAATTGAGCAGCCACAAGCATCTGCACCTGAGCAGCTAGGTTAGCCACAATGGTAGCCAAATCGCCCCCCTCGGGGGAAGCAGCAGCCCCTTGGCCCCCCACGAAAGTGGGAGGAAATTTGCTTTCCTGAGAATCCATGCCCCAAAAGTTTGCAGGAAAAAAAGGGGTACTGCCCCTTTAAGATCGCGGCGAGCGTAGCCCACCGCACACACACAGCACACACCGACCCCCACAGGGAGAAGTACAAAACTTAGGCAAGGAATAAGGAAGGTAAACCTGGAGAGATCACTCAGGCTGCTGCATCGATCGCTGTTCTCAGGGCAAAGGAAGTGATGCAATACTGACCGCTCCTATAAAGCCTATGGAAGGCTACGCAAAAATGGCCGCCGGAGGAGGACTGCAAAGGCAGAGATCATGCAGTGCTGACATGTGGCCTGAGTGATCGCCGCCAAAAACGCCGCTCTCCCCACACAGTATCGGCCACCATAAGCCCGCTGCAATAAAATGGCGGACCGCAGCAGCGGTCGCCGCAAGTATGCCCACAAACATGTCTCACATCATGCCCCACAGCATACAGCATGTCACACAGAAAAAACACAGCCTGTTACACAAAACATGGCAGGAGAGCCCCCCCTTGCAGCCCACAGAAAGCAGCAATCCAGACAGGGAGCCCAATAGTGTTTACAGACATGCAGGGTTACACAGTCCCAGACTGACACCCACTAAACAGACAGGTCCCCACACAGAGTACACTTACCTCCTGAATGGCGTGGGGAGCCCGCCCAAGCGATCAAGCCACAGCACAGAGGACAGGGAGAGTCGCAGCCAGGACGCAATAGAACTGCGGTGCGAAACCGCATGGCGTCCAGTGAGGTAGCCACCTCACCGCAGCATCCCTGCAGCGAACAGGGATGGGTCGTTCACACATGCCAGGAAAAAACCTGACTGAACGCTCGATGGCAGGCTGGGAAGCCACTGGCCCTGAGCCCCGGAAAACCAGGGAGGCCAGCCCGAGACCCAGCACCGCACGATCATCTTCATCAGAAGAACCTAACTAGTGCTGAAAAATAAACAGCTAATAAAAGGAAGAGAAAAAAAACTTCAAATAAAATCAAAAGAGAAAAGAAGCTGAGACTGAAAAGCCCCAGCACAGAATCAGCCAGCCTACTCCTGAGCTAGACAATTGAAACTGAGGTATGGATACAGGAAGCAGGAGGGTATTGACTGAGGGGACCACCCCCTGGGGGGTGGGATATGTTAAAAGCTTTAATATTGACATATTCTGTTGCCTAGCTACTCCTACGGAGCAAAGGTCAATAACCCCATAGTGACGAATATGAAGAGGCGGCGACTGTCGGAGGACTTAAGAGAAAAATAGTTTTATGTATATATTTTTCTTATTTCACTTCACCAACTTAGATTATTGTGTTCTGATCCATCACATAAACTTCAGATGAACAAAACATTGAACTGGCTGTAATGTAACAAAATAGGTAAAAAGTCAAAGGGGGTTAATACTTTTGTAAGGTACTGTATTTTTTTTTTTGAACATCCACTGTATGTTGCATCCTAGCAACAAGGCAGGATGGGTAAAGTAAACAACATAGGAGATATTCAGTTCCAGGGGTGCTGCAAATTATTTACAAGTGCAGAAAGTATGTTAAGCAATATTTTTAATCCCTTAAGCCGGAAAATTTTACCCCTTTCCTAACCAGGGCCTATTTTGCGATTCGGCACTGCGTGACTTTAACGGACAATTGCGCGGTCGTGCGACGCTGTACCCAAATGTAATTTCTTTCGGTGGTATTTGATCACCTGTGCGATTTTTTTTTTTTTTTTTTTTTGATCAAAAATGTAGTAATCAAAATGTTTTAACATTTTAGGCCAATTTGTTTTCTGCTACATATGTTTTGTAAAAAAAATTGCAATAAGCGTATTTTGATTGGTTTGCGCAAAAGTTATTGCGTTTACTAACTAAGGGAAAGATTTTTGTCTTTTTTTTTAACGAGTAATGGTGGCGATCTGCGATTTTTTTTTTTTTGCGGGACTGCGACATTGCGGCAAACAGATCAGACCCTTGTCTGACATTTTTGGGAGTACCAGGGACATTACTACAGTGATCAGATGCACCTGAGCTAGCCTACCGCAGTAACTCTGCGGTGGGCGGTCTGCAAGTGGTTAAGGGTAGAAGATTAGGGTGTAAATATTAACCCTGTTCCTTGCTCTAGTGGTCTCCCTCCAGCTTTGACCAGTCCTCTGCAGCTGCGACTGGCTTGGTTTTATACTCCAGCTACTTGTACAACAGGGATTTATGACCAGAATAACGCACTGGAGCTAGCCAGAGAAAGAAATTGGGGAAGTGAAACAGCATCTTCTCCAATCCCCTAGAGTAGTAGTAAGCCAAAAAAAAAAAAAAAAATGAAGTAAAAGGATCTCCTGCAGGTTTTTGACATAATGTGCTAGCATGCACTACATCCCAACACATTATGACAGACTTACGGCAGAGCCCTCCGGTGTGGCACTGTCACTGCTCCCCCTGTGCTTCCATCTTCATCCAGTGTTCCTTCCAGGTTCATGTACTCCAGCTGTTTGATTAGCTGGGGCTGTGATGATGTCACTCCAGCGTATGGGTGGGGGAGCTATTGCACAGCATTCTGTATGCCCTGAATAGTGTCACTGCACACCCCTGTAACATCATTGACTATAGCATATGTGAATATCTCCTAAACTGTGTGCGGTTAGGAGATATGCATTGTATCTATAGGCAAGCTTGATTGTAAACTTACCTGTAGGTACAAGTTTAAACACAGACTTTACTGCTACTGTAAGTGCAATTAACCCTTCTGCCGGGGGGAGGGATGAGCTGCCATTTTCTGCAGAAGAACAATGTTCATGGCTTTATGAACATACATTTTTTTTTTTTTTTCCTATGTACCTCTTCATGCATGGTGTGTGAAAAATTGCAGACGTTGCAGTTTTGCAAGGTAAGAGGCAAAGCACTGCAGCGCATAAACTTTAATAAAAGGGTAATTTTTTTTACACTTTAATACAACCAACAAAACAACGTAAATAGTGAGATGTCCTTACAAAGCTTGTGAGCTGGCAGTTTGTTTCAGAAGATGGCCTTCATGAAAAAAAAAAAAAAAAAAAAAAAAACACAAAACAAACTCTACTTTCACTGAGCTGCACATGCACAGATCAGTTTACTCTCTTAGCATTGTACCTGAGTGCTGGGAAGAATTTCATCCCACGCTGGCCAATCAAGCCCCTCATTTATGTTGGGCCATTGAAGAGGAGGCAAGTATTATGACTTTACTTCCAATTTAACTTGAGTATCACATGTCCCCTCCCTGAGATGGTTGGTGTAAAGGAGTAAAAACTAAATACCAACGCCAGGCACAGCAGGTTTTTTTTTTTTTTTTATTCTTGGGCCTTATACACTGCATAGTCCATCTATTGGGGGCATGTTTTTATGCCAAGGAGAGGCAGCTGCCTATAGTAATGAATAGCTGTATTTCGGGTACTCGCTGTGTTTGCATAAACTCTTTTGGGGCATAAATCCGCAATTGGCATTCATGTAGAGGTCCCTCTCAAAAAATTAGCATATTGTGATAAAGTTCATTATTTTCTGTAATGTACTGATAAACATTAGACTTTCATATATTTAGGATTCATTACACACAACTGAAGTAGTGCAAGCCTTTTATTGTTTTAATATTGATGATTTTGGCATACAGCTCATGAAAACCCAAAATTCCTATCTCAAAAAATTAGCATATCATGAAAAGGTTCTCTAAACGAGCTATTAACCTAATCATCTGAATCCACTAACTCTAAATACCTGCAAAAGATTCCTGAGGCTTTTAAAAACTCCCAACCTGGTTCATTAATCAAAACCGCAATCATGGGTAAGACTGCCGACCTGACTGCTGTCCAGAAAGCCATCATTGACACCCTCAAGCAAGAGGGTAAGACACAAAGAAATTTCTGAAGGAATAGGCTGTTCCCAGAGTGCTGTATCAAGGCACCTCAGTGGGAAGGAAAAAGTGTGGCAGAAAACGCTGCACAACGAGAAGAGGCGACCGGACCCTGAGGAAGACTGGGGAGAGGGAAATGCCAAAATGCCTGAAGTCCAGTGTCAAGTACCCACAGTAAGTGATGGTCTGGGGTGCCATGTCAGCTGCTGGTGTTGGTCCACTGTGTTTTATCAAGGGCAGAGTCAATGCAGCTAGCTATCAGGAGATTTTGGCGCACTTCATGCTTCCATCTGCTGAAAAGCTTTATGGAGATGAAGATTTCATTTTTCAGCACGACCTGGCACCTGCTCACAGTGGCAAAACCACTGGTAAATGGTTTACTGACCATGGTATTACTGTGCTCAATTGGCCTGCCAACTCTCCTGACCTGAACCCCATAGAGAATCTGTGGGATGTTGTGAAGAGAAAGTTGAGAGACGCAAGACCCAACACTCTGGATGAGCTCAAGGCCGATATCGAAGCATCCTGGGCCTCCATAACACCTCAGCAGTGCCACAGGCTGATTGCCTTCATGCCACGCCGCATTGAAGCAGTTATTTCTGCAAAAGGATTCCCGACCAAGTATTGAGTGCATAACTGAACATAATTTTTTGAAGGTTGACTTTTTTTTTGTATTAAAAACACTTTTCTTTTATTGGTCGTATGAAATATGCTAATTTTTTGAGATAGGAATTTTGGGTTTTCATGAGCTGTATGCCAAAATCATCAATATTAAAACAATAAAAGGCTTGCACTATTTCAGTTGTGTGTAATGAATCTAAAATATATGAAAGTCTAATGTTTATCAGTACATTACAGAAAATAATGAACTTTATCACAATATGCTAATTTTTTGAGAGGGACCTGTATGTATGTGTGTGTGTAGCCATTCATTACAGTGAATGGCTGAATCATACAGCTGACTTTCCCAGGAACAGATATGCTCCCACAATTTACATAGGGTGCTTCCGTGTCTGACTGCACAAGGCCTTAGGGCCAGTTCACACCACATGCAGTCCAGTTCTTTTTTTCTGCATCAAAAACGCCAAGAAAGTAGATTATATGGTTTCCAATGGCATAGTTTACAGCTGTCAGGTCCAGAGGAAAAAAAAAAAGTTGAAGATGCTGCACTGGACTGTACTAAAACATGATCAAACACATCTGAACCCATCAAAAATGCACCAGAGTCCAGTACAATGATTAAAAAAAACACATGGGAAAAAAGCATCTGGAAGGCATCCGTAACAGATCCGGAGAGCATATTTGTGGTGTGAAAAGAAAATAGTCAAGACTCTGGGATGCCATGAATGCTGTCATATTTGTTTATGCTCGCAACCAAACCATCCAATAGCTGGTGTCATAACTGGTAACATGTGCAGCCCCACGACAGCTGCAGATCAAAAAAAAAAAAAGAGGATTTTAGTTCTGCTTTATTTTTCACAATCACAGATTTCTCTTTCTTGCTCATTATGGGTCACAAAAAGCCTTTCACCTTCGTGATATACTGCCACCTACAGGAGGATTTGACACTTGTAAAACTGTAGGGGAGACCAGGATAACCCCTCCTTCCAGCATACCCCAGTTTTATTCTAGTGTTTAAGGAGGATGGACTTTTTCTCCTCGAGTCTGCTGTATGAAATCATAAACTATTCTGGTTAGCAATTGTTCACTGCAGTGCCCACCCCTCAAGCTGGGCTGATCTTGAATGTGCTGAAGTTTAACCTCTTGTTGACTGTGTGACATATTTAGTGGAAAAAAGTTGGCATTAAAGTGAACTTTAAAAAAACTGCTCAGAGGCAGGGATTTTTATATATATATATATATATATATATATATATATATATATATATATATATATATATATATATATATATATATATATATATTTATTTATTTTTTTATTAGGTTTAACACAAGTACAAAAAACATAGATCAGATAACTGTTCTCAACAAAATACAGTGAACATGGTAATACAGGAATATAAGTAGAATGCAAAACATAAGTAACTAACACGAAAGTGGAGGAGGCATGGTTTAGAATGCAATATTATAGCCATAGTAACTCAGGGTCCAGGAGTTCTGTTCCAGCCGGCAATGGGCCCTTAACTGTGTAGCGGGGCACAACCTGAAATGGTCAGCAGAGGGGCTGTGCCAGCCCACTTTGGTCAGTGTGCTTGTGTGGGGCGTTCGGGCCAAGTCGCATGCCCCCCCACACGACACCCCCTCTGGGATCATACTGTGTCGACCCAGAAGATACCCCTAGGTCTACTCTCCCCTCCCTGTTCTTCACCCACCACCCCCATGTCTCACCCTGCCAGTTTCGTAATGAACTTATATGTAAGCATTAGTTTAAGTTCTAGTGGAATATGCACTAATGAACAGGACTGCTTGAGATTGCCAGGAGTCTCCCCTGAACAGATATTGGGAGTCTGGAAGGAGTAGTCTGAAACAGTGTTTCCCAGCTCTGGTCCTCAAGGCCCACTACCAGGCCAGATTTTAAGTTTTACCTTGGAGAGATGCAGACTAGAATACTGCAATCACTGAGCAGCAAACAATATCACCTGTGATGTATTTCAGTTTTCTAGCAAACCTGGCCTGTTAGTGAGCCCTGGGGACCGGAGTTGAGAAACACTGGTCTGGACACACACACTAGTGACCTCCTCTATCATAAATCCCTCTCAGCCATAATGTAATCTGAGATGTGCATGTGTGGCTCAGACCACATTTGTGATGTGTCCTGTACACATGAGTGACATCATTGTGGCCTGGCCATTCAAGCAGTTAAAGCATAAACCCAGAAGGAAGACCTGGTGAAGAAGTAAGCACACAGGAACTGAAGGAGGGATTACAGAGCAGTGTTGGAGGGTCAGTTTGGCATGTATGTCTGCCATAACGTGCCAATATGTGATGCAGATCAAGGTGGCAAAAAGTCAATGATATAAAAAAAAAAAAAAAAAAACACCATAGTCAGATTTTTTTTTCTTTTTATTAAATGTATCTTAATAAAATGCTTTTTAAGTAAAAATCAATCTATCTAAAGATAATGTCTCTTAAATAGAAAACGAATAATTATTTTATTCAACATGAAATGAAGCTTAGTTGTGTAGCAATACATTTTTGGTAAACACATTTAATGAATCCAAGCTCTGCAAACTGAGATAACATGCACTGCATTCATGCACTGCATTCACACAATTTCACAGTAACCATGAGATAAAACAAAGTTCAGGAATATTCCTTTATCCCATTGTTTTGCAAATCTATGTACACTATAAATTGTATGATTAAATCAGTTCTGATATCGGCATGCTGTCACATATGCTTGTGTCCTCAATCAAACCATCAATTGGCTGGTGTCATTACTGATCACATGTGCAGCACCATGGCAACTGCAGATCAAACAGAGCCCAAGATGGCAGCTGTCTGAATAGGATAGGAGGGTTTAGTTAGACTTTAAAGTGGTTAAACTCAGACATGAAATATGAACTGGTCTCAATTAAGAGCATGGTCACTTCTGTCTGCTTCCTCTGCTATCAGCACAATTGACTTCTGACTAATGTTTTCCTGACACCAAGATGAAACAAGGTGACAGAGAAGAGATCTTTAGCTGAATGACAGCCTCAGTTCTGTTCCTGTGTAAAGGGAGGCATGTACTTTCCCCCATTTAGCTCTCCTCACTGAGCTCTGCAGGGTGTCAGTTCGGTTCTCTGCCCCCTTTTTTCCTGACAGCTCGGACAAGCTTTGTGGACTTTGATGGCTATAGAGAAGGGAAGACTGCAGATGAACAGGTGCAACTTATGTAGGAGGATTTGTTTCAGCACCTGAGGCCAGTCACTTCAATGGGTATATGTAGAGGTTTAAAACCACTTTAAAGCATATATAAACCCATCGATAAAACAGTGGAAAAAAAAAAAAAAACGGTTACATTTCCCACACATGCCAGGAATTTAACGGTCACATTTGTTGGTGCTCTCAAACAAACTGTCATACCATTCAATTTCTGGTGTCATAGCTGATCACATGTGCAGCATCATAGCATTTGAAGATTAAACAGAGGCCGAGATTGGCTAAAAATGATAGGAGGGTTAACCTACACTGAGTTTTAGTGCGTTGGGCACACTGACCAAACTGTTAAAGCTTCTGATCGGGAGTTATGGGGAGGGACTCTCATTCATGTGAGCATTTTGAGAGCCAATCACATGACCACAAGAAATAGGTGCACCACTTTCCAGGCAATAAAGCCTACTTAAAATAATAATTATAAAAGGAGACAGCACTGTGTGAGGGTATGTGAAAGATAATGATCAAAACACTGCTACTTTCCACTGTATTCCCACCCGCTTTTTGACACTTTTACCTACAGGTAAGCCTATAATAAGGCTTACCTGTAGGTACAAATAATATCTCCTAAACCGGCATGGTTTAGGAGATATTTACAGTGCATGCAGCCGCTCGCGCGAGCGGCGCATGCGCTCTAAAGGTCCGGGGGGACCTTCAATTAGTTTGCCGGAAAATCACTCCCGCGCGCATGCGCGGGAGTGACGTCATCGCGTCTCCGGCCAATCATCGAGCCGTCTCTTCCGGCCAATCACCGCGCCTGAGCCGCCGAACCCGGAAGAGACGGCGAGGGATTATGGCAGCGCCCGCAGCGATGTCCGGGGGTCCGTGTCGGGGCTTCGTTCTAAGGTAAGTTACACATAATGGGCTAGTATGCGATGCATACTAGCTCATTATGCCTTTGTCTTGCAGGTTTTTTTTTTATTTTTTAGGGTTTACAACCGCTTTAAACCTTTGTTGCAATGTTGCTAATGTTCAAAGAATAACTTGTATCATAAATTCAACAAACATGAGAAGAAAGGACCAATCATCCAACATTCCAATGAGTAGATCCTGTGGGACGTGTCAAAATATAGAAAGTGAAAATGTTCTCAAACAAACTCTCCATAAACCTGCATTTCATATCGAGTCACACACAAAATCCATGTGAAAGCCCCAAAAAATGTACAAATTGCAAAGTGATTATTTTTCCCTCCAGTTATATGCTGCCACCGCACCACGTAAAGACTCCACCACCTCTGAGTGAGTTTGATCATAAGAGTTGGTGGATGATTCACGTATTGTGGTGGCAGCATATAACAGGAGAGCAAAATCATCATATTGCACTTGGACATTTTTTGGGATTACACATGGATTCTTCATTATGTGTGACTCGATATGAATTGCTGGACTATGAAGTTTTTATTTGACGCATTAATGATTTTGAGAACATTTTCACTTTTACTTTTTATACACTGCTCAAAAAAATTAAAGGAACGCTTTTTAAATCAGAGTATAACATCAAGACACTTACACTCCTGTGATATTGATCTGGTCAGTGAAGTAGCAGAGGGGGTTGTTAATCAGTTTCAGCTGCTTTGGTGTCAAAACAATTAACAACCATTGCACTAGATTGCCAACAATGAGACAACATCCAAAACAGAATGGTTTTATAGGTGGAGGTCACTGACATTTTTTCTCCCTACTCCTCTTCTCTGTTTTTCACTAGTTTTGCATTTTGCAAGGGTCAGTGTCACTACTGATAGCAAGAGGCGATACCTGGACCCTATAGAGTAGTGGTCCTCAACTCCGGTCCTCAGGGCCCACTAACAGGCCAGAATTTAAGTATTACATTGGGGAGATGCAGACTAGAGTACTGCAATCACTGAACAGCAAATTATATCACCTGGGATGTATTTCAGTTATCTTGCAAACCTGGCCTGTTAGTGGGCCCTGAGGACCAGGGTTGAGGACCACTGCGGAGGTTGCACAGGCAGTCTAAATCCTCCAGGATGGCACATCAATATGTGCCATGGCCAGAAGGTTTGCGGTGTGTCCCAGCACAGTCTCAAGAGCATGGAGGAGATTTAAAGAGACAGTTACTCTAGGACAGTGATTGCGAACCTTGGCACCCCAGATGTTTTGGAACTATATTTCCCATGATGCTCAACTACACTGCAGTGTGCATGAGCATCATGGGAAATGTAGTTCAAAAACATCTGGGGTGCAAAGGTTCCCCATCACTGCTGTAGGAGAGCTGGACAGGTCCGTAGAAGGTCCTTAACCCATCAGCAGGACCCCGGTATCTCTTCATTTGTGCAAGGAGGAACAGGATTAGCACTGCCAGAGCCCTACAAAATGACCTCCAGCAGGCCACTGGTGTGAATGTCTGACCATTTAGAAACAAACTTCATGAGGGTGGCCTGAGGGCCCGACGTCCTCTAGTGGGCCCTCTGCTCACTGCCCAGCACTGTGGAGCTCCATTGAACACCAGAATTGGCAGGTCTGCCTCTGGTGCCCTGTGCTTTTTACAGATGAGGCAGGTTCCCCCTGAGAATGTGACAAATGTGAAAAGGTCTGGAGAATCCATGGAGAACATTATGCTGCCTATAACATCGTTCAGCATGACCAGTTTGGTGGTGGGTCAGTGATGGTCTGGGGAGGCATATCCATGGAGGGACGCACAGACCTCTACAGGCTAGACAATGGCACCCTGACTGCCATTAGGTATCGGGATGAAATCCTTGGACCCATTGTCAGACCCTAAACTGGTGTAGTGGGTCCTGTGTTCCTCCTGATGCACAACAATACCTAGCCCCATGTGGCTAGAGTATGCAGTCAGTTCCTGGAGGATGAAGGCATTGATACCATTAAAATGCCCCCCCACCCGTGCAGCACCTGACCTAAATCCCAATAGAACACATCTGGGACATTATGCTCCAGTCCATCCGACACCGCAGGTTGCACTTAAATCTGTTCAGGAGCTCAGTGATGCCCTGGTCCAGATCTGGGAGTAAATACCCCAGGACACCATCTGTCGTCTCATTAGGATCATGCCTTGAAGTTGTCAGGCATGCATACAAGCATGTGGGGGCCATACAAACTACTGAGTTTCATTTTGGAGTTGTTGCAATATGGACTAGCCTGCTGCATCATTATTTTCACTTTGATTTTCAGGGGACTTTAAATTCAGCCCTCTGTAGGTTGATAATTTATTTCCATCAAACAATGTGACTTCTTTTTGTTCCTAACACATTACCCAGTCCATATCAGTATAGATATCCAGCATGATAGTTTTCCCCATTCAGATCTCAAGTGTTTTCAAAGTGTTCCTTTCATTTTGTTTTGAGCAGAGTATTTTGACACGTTGTCTCACAGGATCTACACATTGCAATGTTGCATTATGTCACTGTTTGTTTTTCATGTTTGTTGAATTTATGCTACAGGTTTTTCCTTGAACATTAGCAACATTGTTTATACACAAGGGTTTCATAAGGATACAGTAGAAAGTAACAGCGTATATTTCTGTTGTTTTGATCACATGCTGTCACATACCCTCACACAGCGCTGTCACCTTTATTATTTTATGTTGGTTGAGGTCCCTCAGTTGTAGATCAGCAGTAAGGGTAAGGCTCCTTTCACACTATCAGTCCCCCGCTGAGCAGGAGGATGACAGCTGTGTCTCTGCACTATGTGCAGAGACACAGCTGTCAGTTCCCCATGCATCTCTATGGGGGAAATCGGATGGGAACGTACCGTCGGTCCGTTCTCATCCGATCCGATCCACTTGACGGATGGAAAATAGGGTTTCCATCCGTCCAGATTTGACGGGTCGGATCGGATGTGAGCGGACATGTCTCTGCTGACATCCGATCCCCCATAGAGATGCATGGGGGGGGGGGGACTGTTCAGATCCGCCAAAAAAACGGACAGGAGGATCTGAACGGTCCGCCTGTGTGAAAGGGGCCTTAAGGATAATACCATTTGGGTGCGGTTACCTTTACTATTGTTAATAAAGCTCACTTGAGCAGCTAGGAGCAAAACAAAACCCATTGATTTAACAGTTTCAGTTACATTGCTAACTGTCACAGCTATTTCTGCTCCCAACCTAACTGTCAAACCATACAATGGCTGGTGTCATACCTGATCACATGTGCAGCACCATGGCAGTTACAGGTCAGAGGCCACGATGGCAGCTTCCTTAGCTGAAGAGGATAGAAGGGTTTAGTTCTGCTTTAAAGTCTTCCTGTGTTGCTCAATGGACAGGAAAGTGGACAGGATGGTTATGGTTGCTATAAAGCCCTCCATTGAAGGAGACAGCTCCTCCCTCCCCTCTAGGCTCCTGATCACGCTCTTGCTACAAAGTGCCACAAGCAGAGACAGCAGCCCGTGCCCCGCCCCCATCCTGTCACTGTTATGTTGGTCGCGGCATGCAAAGTGTAAACACGTGAACTCCCCGGAGCACGTGACCCCCCTCGCGCAGCGGCCCGCCCCCCTCCACACTCACTGGCAGCCGCTTTCGGTTTTCCGGCTCACAGCCACGCCTCCTCTCCTCACACCCTCCAGCTCTCTCCGGCTGTGGCAGGGCCGCTCCATTGCTAGTCCGCTTCTTCTCTCCACGGCGTCACTGACAAAATGGCCCCGGCCCCCCCATGCGCCTCTCCGACTTCACCAACTGGCGTCACCCGCTCCCCCACGCCCCCTCTAAGTCACGCAATTGGCAATAATTGTCATGAGTCCGCCCACCTGTCGTCACGCCATTGGACGGGCCCCCTGGAGGCCACGCCCCCTCCTCTCTGGCAGCTCGGCGGCGGAGTCTGGGCATCGCAGGAGCCCAAAATGGCGGAGCTGTGGACTGGGGTCCGTTCTGCGCCAACCGACAAACACGAAGGACTGCCGAAGCCCAGAGAGGCCATCGTCCTGAAGAGCAGCGGCGCCGAGGACAAGGCCCCGGCCTTACCCTCCTCTTCTTCCAGTACGAGCGGCCAGCGCCAGCTGCATCCCGCCAAGAAGCTCCGGACGGAGGAGAAGGGCTTCAAGCCGAAGCGTGTGAATGGCGAAGGCGGAGGGGGCGGGAGTAACCGTCCAGCGCCCGGCGGGTGGCCCTTCCCGGCTGTGCCCGGCGGTAGCCTGTGCCTCGCCCCACCCGGATCTTCCCGGTCCCCGCATCCAGCGCCCAGCCCGGCCACCCGCCTCCTAGCGAATGACAAGCCGAAGAAGAGCGCCGACAAGAGGGAGAAGAAGAAGAGGAGAGAGGAGGAGGAGAAGAACGGCGAGCTGAAGGCGGCCACCCCGGGGATCCCTCGGCTGACCCCTACTGTCCGGGGTGAGTATGACCTTACCACATGTAAACAAAGCTACGTGCTGCCCTCCACATTCATTCTCTGTATGATCCCTGCTTATCCCTTCACATTCATTCCCTGTATGATCCCTGCTTATCCCTCCACATTCATCCTCTGTATGATCCCTGCTTATCCCTCCACATTCATTCTCTGTATGCTCCCTGCTTATCCCTTCACATTCATTCTCTGTATGATCCCTGCCTATCCCTCCACATTCATCCTCTGTATGATCCCTGCTTATCCCCCCACATTCATCCTCTGTATGCTCCCTGCTTATCCCTCCACATTCATTCTCTGTATGCTCCCTGTTTATCCCTTCACATTCATTCCCTGTATGCTCCCTGCTTATCCCTCCACATTCATTCTCTGTATGCTCCCTGTTTATCCCTCCACATTCATTCCCTGTATGATCCCTGCCTATCCCTCCACATTCATCCTCTGTATGATCCCTGCTTATCCCTCCACATTCATCCTCTGTATGATCCCTGCTTATCCCTTCACATTCATTCTCTGTATGCTCCCTGCTTATCCCTCCACATTCATTCCCTGTATGATCCCTGCTTATCCCTCCACATTCATTCTCTGTATGCTCCCTGTTTATCCCTCCACATTCATTCTCTGTATGATCCCGGCTTATCCCTCCACATTCATTCCCTGTATGATCCCTGCTTATCCCTCCACATTCATTCTCTGTATGCTCCCTGCTTATCCCTCCACATTCATCCTCTGTATGATCCCTGCTTATCCCTCCACATTCATCCTCTGTATGCTCCCTGCTTATCCCTCCACATTCATTCCCTGTATGATCCCTGCTTATCCCTCCACATTCATTCTCTGTATGATCCCTGCTTATCCCTTCACATTCATTCTCTGTATGCTCCCTGCTTATCCCTCCACATTCATTCTCTGTATGCTCCCTGCTTATCCCTTCACATTCATCCTCTGTATGATCCCTGCTTATCCCTCCACATTCATTCTCTGTATGATCCCTGCTTATCCCTCCACATTCATTCTCTGTATGATCCCTGCTTATCCCTCCACATTCATTCTCTGTATGCTCCCTGCTTATCTCTCCACATTCATCCTCTGTATGCTCCCTGCTTATCCCTCCACATTCATCCTCTGTATGATCCCTGCTTATCCCTCCACATTCATTCTCTGTATGCTCCCTGCTTATCCCTCCACATTCATTCTCTGTATGATCCCTGCTTATCCCTCCACATTCATTCTCTGTATGATCCCTGCTTATCCCTCCACATTCATTCTCTGTATGATCCCTGCTTATCCCTCCACATTCATTCTCTGTATGATCCCTGCTTATCCCCCCACATTCATCCTCTGTATGATCCCTGCTTATCCCTCCACATTCATTCTCTGTATGATCCCTGCTTATCCCTCCACATTCATTCTCTGTATGATCCCTGCTTATCCCTCCACATTCATCCTCTGTATGATCCCTGCTTATCCCTCCACATTCATCCTCTGTATGATCCCTGCTTATCCCTCCACATTCATTCTCTGTATGATCCCTGCTTATCCCTCCACATTCATTCTCTGTATGATCCCTGCTTATCCCCCCACATTCATTCTCTGTATGATCCCTGCTTATCCCTCCACATTCATTCTCTGTATGATCCCTGCTTATCCCTCCACATTCATTCCCTGTATGATCCCTGCTTATCCCTCCACATTCATTCTCTGTATGATCCCTGCTTATCCCTCCACATTCATTCTCTGTATGATCCCTGCTTATCCCTCCACATTCATTCCCTGTATGATCCCTGCTTATCCCTCCACATTCATTCTCTGTATGCTCCCTGCTTATCCCTCCACATTCATTCTCTGTATGATCCCTGCTTATCCCTCCACATTCATTCTCTGTATGATCCCTGCTTATCCCTCCACATTCATTCCCTGTATGATCCCTGCTTATCCCTCCACATTCATTCCCTGTATGCTCCCTGCTTATCCCTCCACATTCATCCTCTGTATGCTCCCTGCTTATCCCTTCACATTCATTCTCTGTATGCTCCCTGCTTATCACGTCCCTGTACTTCCCTTCTTCTAGGACCAGGCTTTGTTTACCTTTGTGGGTGCTCTGTGGTGAATCACTTTTTGTATGGTGATATGCTGCGTCCTGGACACCCATTTAAACCCTTGAAATCTTGAAGCACCCTGCCACAGCCATGAGCGCCCCCCACATTAGTGGTACGGTCATAGTCACTTAAATAGGCAGTGTTTGGCAACAGTGTGGTCCATGTTTGCCAAGGTTTGTGGCCTTAGAGTTGGCACTGCCACATTTATTTGGCATTTAAAGCAGAAATTAGCATTTTATCAGGCTCATCAAACAGTTCCATTCAAGACGTACCATGAATGAGGACTGTCATAGTTGCTTGTGCTCTTGACAGAACTGTCAAATTATCAAATGGCCGGTGTATCATAACTGATGACATGTGCAGAGCCATGACAGCTGCAGAATGGAGGCTATCAGGCCACTTCCCTGGCTGTAAGGACAGAAGGGTTTACATTTGCATTAAAGAGGAAGTAAACCCTCCTCGGGAAGTTGTACCTATAGGTAAGCCTATAATAAGGCTTACCTATAGGTACTGTAAATATCTCCTAAACATGCACCGTTTAGGAGATATTTACCTTTAATGCAGCCAGTGACGTCACTGGCGCATGCGCTCTGAAGGAACGGCAGATCGTGCCGTTCCTTCAGAGCCCCGTGCCGTGACCGTCGGCTCCCGCGCGTGCGCGGGAGTGACGTCACCGCGGCTCCGGCCAATCAGATGGCCGGATGCCGCGATCCCGGAAGATCATACAGGTAAGCGGACGGCACGGCGGGGGCTCGTTCTAAGGTAAGTATTTCATAATGAGCTAGTATGCGATGCATACTAGCTCATTATGGGTTTCTCTTTCAGGATGTAAAGAAGAGAAAAAAAAAATTTCTCGGTGTACAACCTCTTTAAAGCAGTAGTAAAGCCCGCTTGGTGGTTTTTATCTACAGGTAAGCCTATAATAAGGCTTACCTGTAGATAAAATGAATATCTCCTATTCTCCGGATATTTACCTGGCATGCAGCCAGTTACGTCACTGGCATATGCACTCTGAAGGTTCGGCGTGCCTTGCCAAACCTTCAGAACTTCATGCTGGAACCAAGGGCTCCCGTGCGCATACGTGGGATTGAAGTCATCGTGGCTCCAGCCAATCACCTAGCCGGAGCATGCGAGGACCAGGGGAAGCTGTCAGCCCTTTCAGCAAGGACAGCGCGGCAATGGAGGGCTTTGTTCCAAGGTAAGTATTTCATAATTTAGTATGCGATGCATACTAGCACATTATGCATTTGCCTTACAGGTGTGATTTTTTTTTTTTTTTTTGCTGCAGTTTTCCTACCGCTTTAAAGAGGTTGTAAACCCATACAAGTGTTTTTTCTTTTTTTTTTTTTTTTGCAACCTGTAAGAGAAACACATAATGAGCTAGTATGCATCGCATACTAGCTCATTATGAAATACCTCAGAATGAGCCCGTGCCGCCCGATTACATGTTCAGTCGCCCATCTTCCCATCGCGGCATTCAAGCAACACAGGGAAAGCCGCTCAGGTGAGGCACAAATGTCCAGGTGCTGGTCGGATCCGGATCAGTAATCAAGCTTCCAAAGAGAAAAAGTGACCGCACTTAGAGATGAATGAACTTGATGTATTTATTCCCATTCATAAAAGACAACGGTGCATCGAACAGACATGGACACGGTTGACGCGTTTCACGACTTTGTAGGTCGCTTACTCATAACTGGTTATGAGTAAGCGACCTACAGAGTCGTGAAACGCGTCAACCGTGTCCATGTCTGTTCGATGCACCGTTGTCTTTTATGAATGGGAATAAACACTTCCGATCGCGGCATCCGGCCATCTGATTGGCCGGAGCCACGGTGACGTCGCGCACGCGCGCGGGAGCCGACAGTCACGGCACGGGGCTCTGAAGAAACGGCACCAGCAGCCGTTCCTTCAGAGTGCATGCGCCAGTGACGTCACTGGCTGCATGTAAGGTAAATATCTCCTAACCGGTACATGTTTAGGAGATATTTACAGTACCTATAGGTAAGCCTTATCATAGGCTTACCTATAGGTACAAGTGTCAGAGGAGGGTTTACTTCCTCTTTAAAGTAGAACTAAACCATCCTATTGTTTTATAGCCAAGAAAGCTGCCATCTTAGCCTGTCTGATCTGCAGTTGCCATGTAATCAGTTGTATTATCAGCTATTTGTTGGCTTGACAGTTAGGTTGAGAGCTAATATAAGCACACTGTTAACAGTTACAGCAATGCCTTGTATAAAACTGTTTTGGGAAACCGTTATTATTATTATACAGGATTTATATATCGCCAACAGTTTGCGCAGCGCATTATAACAGTAAGTTTAGTCCCACTTTAAGTCTCATTCACACCATATATGCCTGAAGGGTGATGGGAACACAGCGCAGATTTCACTTGCAAAGTTTTCATGCACATTTCAGTCAGATTTTATGCACGTTGACATCAGTTTTCATGCACATCTGTTATGTGTCCTGTTCACACTAATGTTGATGTCCCATCAGTTTTTTTTTTCCCTGTGCAGAAAACTGCATACTTGTTACAGGTTTCTGTGCAAAAAAAAAAATCTAGACATTGTGGTGTAAAACAAGGCACATAGAAAACCATTGTTTGTTTGTTTTTTTTTGTGCCCTTGCAGAACGTGTGCAAAAAATAAACTTGTGTCTCTGCACCATGGTGTGAAAGAGGCCTAAAAGTGTAGCTTTAAGCTGGATACACACTATCCAACTTTTGTGGTTAGATTTCCTTCAGATTTACCTTTTCTATGTAGTGCAAGGGCCTGCCAGATTGCATACAAATTGAAAGTGTTTAGGTTTGACCTCATTATGTTTTTGGTAAGTCTAAAGGAAAAAGTCTACAGAAAATCTTATAGTGTGTATGGCCCTTAAGTCAGAAAATGAAGTCCTGCTAGATCACTTCAGGCTTGCCCCCTTTGCAGGTAAATATATGTTAATTATTAAAAGTAAGTGCCTATACACTCTCTCCCTGTTCTGCGCATGTTCAGCTTCTCTCTTTTTAGGCACTGCCAAGTTAGTAGAGGCCAATCTGCTGACAGCCTTAAAAGCCGAAAAAAAAAAAAAAAAAAAAACACCTTTTCTTTACAGCCAAGGAAGCTGCTTCTGTTTGATCTGCAACTGCGATGGTGCTGCACATGTGATCAGTCATTACACCAGCCATTTGATTGTTTGACAGTTTGGTTGAGGAAACAAGCAAATGTGACAGTTAGCAATCCCGGCATTCCAAAAATGTAACTGCGTTTTGAAATAGTTAAATCTAGTTTAGTTCCGCTTTATGATTTAGTGTTCAGGGGCTCTGGGCTTCAGCAAAATGGCAGCCTCCAGCAAGAAGAGACAGACACAATGCTGAAGGCAATTTACAGCACACGCTAGATTCGGTAGCATATTTATTAAAGTGGTAGTAAACACAGTTGTTTTTTTTTTTATTAACTTGCACCTACACGTAAACTGTTTAGGAGATATTCACACTGCATGCAGCTGGTGACATCACCGGCACAGGCACATGTGCTCTGAAGTTTCAGCTTACCGTGCCGGATCTTTAGAGCTCTGTGCTGCAACCGAGGGCTCCCACACACATGCATGGAAGTGACGTCATCGCAGCCCGACCACTCACGTAGCCGGAGGCCGCAAACCTGGAACCCTGAAGGAAGGGAAGTCTCACATAATCAGTGTTAATATGTTTTCCTCAACTAAATTAACACAAATTTAGTAGACTAAAATACGACTAAAACTAAAATGGCATTGTAATCCTAAGATTAGAACTAAATTGAAAATTGACAGCAAAATTAACACTCCTCTGCTGGGCATTTCTAAATCGGCAACACAATTCCATCCAGAGCCTTTAATAATAGCAAACTAAAGTTTAAGAAAGCATTGTACTAGAGCGGCACGATTAATCATTAAAAAAACCACTATCTTGATTCATCTCCCCCCCCTTCTCCCCCCTCAATTCTTAGAGCCATTCTCTGCTCGCTCACAGCTGTCATAAAAAGAGCCTCTGGCAAATGTTTATCAACATTGTTAAGGCTGTCAGATAACTATAAACACAATAATATACAATGTATCTCTTCTTTCTTTTAGATCAGGGATCTTCAAACTATGACCCTCTAGCTGTTGTGGAACTACACATCCCACGAGGCATTGTAAAACTCTGACATTCACAGACAAGACTAGGCATGATGGGAATTGTAGTTCCTGAACAACTGGAGGGCCATAGTTTGGAGACCCCTGTTTTAGTTTAACCTCTTAAAGACCCAGCCTTTTTCTGACACTTTTTGCTCACAAGTTAAAATCAGTATTTTTTGCTAGAAAATTACTTAGAACCCCCAAACATTATAATATATATAATTTATTTTTTTTTTTTTAGCAGAGACCCTAGCCTAGAGAATAAAATGGCGATTGTTGCAATTTATAGGTCCCACTGTATTTGCTCAGAAGTCTTTCAAATGCAGTTCATGGGGGGAAAAAATACACTTTTAATACATTTAAAAAAACTAAACAGTAACGTTAGCCCAATTTTTTGTATATGTAATAAATATTACACCGAGAATCGTGATCTTTATTCTAAGAAAAAAAATTGTGATTCTTATTTTAGCCAGAATCGTGCAGCTCTATTTTGCACCACCGCATAAGTAGACGGCATCTACTAAGCTGCTGAAAGAGGAAAAAATGAAGAAGGCATTTCTTATATTTTTTTCTTAATATTTAATGTTGGTAACCAGGTAATGTGTGCAATGACATTACAGCCAATAGAATTTACATTTTTTTATTTAATGTTGCACTTCTGTTTGTCAAAAAGCAATATTTTTGATTGTTTATGACTTTGTTGTGTAGATGTGAGATCAGAGGTCTCTTTGACCCCAGATCTTACATTAAAGAGGACCTGTCCTGCTTTTTTTTTTAACAAGGGATGTTTACAATCCTTGTAATGGGAATAAAAGTAATAAAAAAAAAATTCAATTTACTCGGCGTAACATTTGGCTAACTTTACTGATTACTTTTTTAATTAGAAAAAGTGCATTTTTTCCAAAATTGTGTTTGTAAGACTGCTGCGCAAATATTTGGGGGTTCCAAGTAATTTTCTAGCAAAAAATACTGATTTTAACTTGTAAACAAGAAGTGTCAGAAAAAGGCCTGGTCCTTAAGTGGTTAAATAATGCATTACAATTAACTAGGGATGCACCGAAATTATCGGCCGAAAATGAGCCTCTCTCATTTCGGCCGAAAATGGGTTAACATTGCCGAAAATAATGGCCGCCGTGAGGAAAGAGGAGGGCGCAGGGCAGGGCAGGTTTTAAAAGTCCCGCCTCTGGCCGGCTGCCCACCTCTCAATGACGTCCTACTACTAGATGTGTGCATGAATGGACATACCAGGCGGGGGGGGCGGGGCGAGCAGCCGCTATAGATACTAGAACTATGTGATCCTTCCTGTCAGCTCAGCGCACTGTGTGAATGAACTGACCTGACACTGGGCGGGGGGAGCGGCCGCTAATAACTGTAACTATGTGAGCCTTCATCTCCGCTGACAGTGAAGTGAAGGGCTCACATAGTTATAGTTATTAGCGGCCGCCCCCCCCGCCCGGTGTCAGGTCAGTTCATTCACACACAGTGCGCTGAGCTGACAGGGATGGATCACATAGTTATATCTATAGCGGCCGCTCACCCCGCCCTCCCGCCCGGTATGTCACTTCATTCAACACAGATCGTAGTAGTGACATCACCGGGAGGCGGGCCGCCGGCCAGAGGCGGGACTTTTGAATGAAGGACACCCGAGGAGGTACGCTGAGCCAGAGGGGGGGAGGGTGTACTGCCGAGGGGGGCGCTGAGCCAGAGCGGGGGGAGGGTGTACTGCCGAGGGGGACGCTGAGGCAGGGGGGGGGGGAGCTGAGGCAGCTTACCAATGGTATTTGTATTATGAAGCATGAGGGGTTAATGTATTGTCACTGATGCATTGAGTGACCGACCAGTGGCAGTTAATTAACCCCTTTGTGCTGCATTAGTGCAAACAGTGTCAGTGTTAATTAACACTGGTTGCACTAATGCAGCACAAAGGGGTTAATTAACTGCCACTGGTTGGTCACTAATGCATCAGTGACCTGCAGTGACAATACATTAACCCCCTCATGCTGCATAATACTAATACCATTGGTAATTAAATTAACCACTTGCCCAACCCATCACAGTACATATACTGTGACAGGGTGGCAGCGACAGGTGTACGTCGCTGCCTGTTTTTGGTGTATGCCCCTCTTCTATCGATTTTAAATTTTTTGGGGGGAAAAAGTCATTTTCGGTTTCGGTTTTTGGCCAAGGGCATCCTGCATTTTCGGTTTCGGCCCAAAATTTTCATTTCGGTGTATCCCTACAATTAACCTAAACCTATTCGATTTGTAGTCAACCAAAATGTACTGGAGATTTATCGACTAAAACAATTCAGATGACTAAAACGACATTTTAGTCAAAAGACTAGAACTAAAACAAAATCAAAATTTCCTGCCAAAATCCTACTAGCACATTATGACATTGCCTTGCAGGGAACTTTTTTTTTTTTTCTTTAAAGAGGTTCTAAATCTCCAAAAAAATTGAATAAGATTAAAAACTGAAATACAAAGACATAATGAGCTAGAATGCATTGCATACTGGCCCATTATGAAATACTTAGCTTTGAATGAAGCCCCTGCAGCGCCACTGACACGTTCACCTGTCTTTTACCGGGTTCACTTCCTCCAGGCCATCTGATTGGCCAGAGCCACGCTGATGTCACTCTTGGGCATGCACGCGGGAGCCGCCTTTCATGGCACAGAGCTCTGAAGGCAGGTTCTTTCAAAGCTCATGCACCAGTGATGTCACTGGCTGCATGCAAATTAAATATCTCCTAAACGGTGCATGTTTAGGAGATATTTACATTACCTATAGGTAAGCCTTATCATAGGCTTACCTATAAATACAATTTACAGAGGAAGATTTTACTTCCTCTTTAAGCTGTGGTTTACCACCGCTTTAATGTGGAATGTATGTTCCTTGCTAAAGAACCATATTTTTTTTATCAAGTTATGGGTAAAGTTCCACTTAAAAGAGGATGCTAAAACCATGGCTCAACGGCCTATTTTTACCAAACCCTGGCCACAAGTGTAAATCTTAAAATCAGTTGGGCTTACCTATTGTCTGGCTGGTGCAACAGGTCTTTCCAGGCGCTATTCACACACCAGACTTTTCCCTGTGTTTAAAAAGATGGTGACAGAACGCCCGCGCATTGGAATGCGCAGACCGGCGACCAATGGGACGAACTGTCCGGGAAACACACGTTGCTGCCCGACACTCGGGTGGGGCGGCGCCATGCACTCCACGGAAACCGGCGCTTGGTGCAGACTAAGAGCCGATGATCACACAGCCCCCCCCCCCCAATCAAGCTGATAAGGGGGAAAGGGGCACGGCAATGAGCCGCTATCAGGTGGGCTCCGCACAGCTATTGTGCAACCCCCCCCCCCCCCCCCGTGCGCTGGGCAGGGCTTTGTGTCGGCCCCTGCCAACCCGCCACCTACTGGTGACACAGAGAGTCATGGTTAGGGAAAGTAAAAAGCATACATATGAATCGGAATGAAAATGACATTAAATATAAACAGACATTAAAGCTTAAAAGTGTAACATCATTACAGTGAATCAGATACCCTCATCCTATCATATGTAGATGCTAGTGTGAGCAGCCTCTCCACTCCTATGCCTGTGAGTTTAAATATTAGCCTTCCTTCTTAGTTCCAGGGGGCGTACCTAAATCTGTCCTTTTAATGTTTTTATTGGACAAACCTCCTATGTTGCCTCTTACTGTTGTGTTCCTTGTTCCCCCCCATCATCTTTCTATAAGATAGTGGTCCACATGTCACAATTTTATATGTTAGTGGGTTAGAGTCTACACCTTTCTGTCTTAATATCCATCTAGTATACAGGGCATGTTCTTTACTCCAAGGTTCATTTAGAATGTCCCTCAGTTCAACTATTTTATACACCCTCCTGATGCAAAGCAATCTAGGAAGGGGTGAAAGCTTGCTGCATTGTTTAGTCCTGGGGTGGAGGTGGCTTTCAAAGACACTCCAGCGTGTTTCATGCTGCAGCAGGGTCTTGTTCTAGTCTCCTCTACTGCCACTTGGGTGGACACAGTCCAACATTTAGAGGTTTGATTTTAGGGAAGCTGCCCCTATGTACATCTCTCTCGCGTGCCTCCCCAAAGGGAGAGTTGGGTTAAAAGGCTCTCATGCTCGTTATGTGCCGATTTGTCCCGTTTACGAAACTCAAGTTCTGCTTTCCTTTTGTTAAAACAGCCACAGGGACATGTCATTATGTGGACCACTTCGGCTGTTTTGCAATTGGCAAAATGTTATGGTCTGTTGTTTTTATCATTAGGGAGTCGAGTGTTCCTAATCGCATTCATGTACTGGAAATATGAGCAGCCCCCACATAAGAACGTGCCCAACCGTTTACATGGATGTTTTCTGAATTTGCCAGTATATTCACTGTGGATCAAAAGGTCCCTCAGTGATCTGGCTCTTCTATAAGTAGTAGACGGGGTCTCCGTTCTAAATGGACATAGAGTAGGGTATATGTGCAAATGTTTTGCTATGATTTTTTTTTAATCCGGTCATGTTGTGTCTTATATTTGGTGATGATCCATATTGGGTTTTGGTTTCTGTGTTGTCCCTTTTTATTGTCAAATAGATAGTGTCTAGTCTGTATGCAAGCTCTTTTATAGGCTTTTTAAGGCACAGTTGCTGATTATGCCCTTTGTAACAGTCTATTTCTCAAGCCAGCTGCTTCAACTTTGAAGGTTGCATCATCTCAACAGTTGCGGCAAATTCAAAGATACTGACTACGGAATAGTCTGTATCAAGGGTTTAGGATGAGAACTGTTCATGTGTAATATTGTATTGCCCACTGTTTCTTTACGATATAGGGTGCTAGAGAGGTTGCCATCCTGATCTTTTGTAATGGTAACATCCTATTTCTCTGATGCATTCATTGAGGCACTTAATTGACCCATTCCAAATCATAAGACATTGTCTATGAAACAATATCATGTCATGTCGTCAGTGAGTGAGTTTAATTTCTCATTATCCAAAAAAGAGCTCTCCCACTCCCCTAGGTACAAATTGGCGTAGGATGGGGCACAGCAAGTGGGAGCCATCAAAAGAATGGGTCTGGATGTATTCCAGACCCATCAAAAGAATCTCGTGTATCCCTCTACGGGTTTCATGGGTCTGGGATAGGATGCGCTTGATCACTGAGATGCCCTGCTGGTGTGGGATGGAACTGTAGAGAGCCTCCATCTCCACCACCACCAGCAGGGCACCATCCATTATACTGGGTGGAAGTAATCTTACATTTCTTTGATGGAGAGGAGGGTTGCTCCTTTTTTGGGAAGTGCAACTTGAGGATCTAATTCCTAGAATTTTAAAATGCCTCAAAGAAGCAGGGTGCAATAGGCAAAAGGAGGCAGCAGTTCTTACTGGGCCTGAAACCTCTCCCACAGCTCAAGTTTAGACCCAAGTTTGCACTACTCTTCTTAACCTGAAAGATGGAGCAAATGCTGAACCTAATTAACAGAAAGTTGTTGCTCCCTCCATTTTTAATTAGGAGCGATCAGGTATTTACTTTGTCCTGTGACAGGCAGCCAGAGGCGTAACTAGGGTCTCCAGCGCCCTTGGCGAGGAGCTGTATCGGCGCCCCCCCGAGAAAGAGAGAGCGTTTGACAGAGAATGAATAGGGGTAAGGTTGATGGGCCAGTCAACCCGCATAATAGTCTCAGGATTTAGAGTTGAACAATTGCTTGTTTAGGAATTAATTTTTGTAATAATATCTTTCTTTGATAAACTTTATGTGTTTTTTTTTAACACATGGTATGTACCACTTCCCCCATACCACACAAACTCCAGCAGTAAAAGGAGACAGGGAGAGAGAGAGGGGGGTGACAGGGAGAGAGAGAGGGGGGTGACAGGGAGAGAGAGATCAGGGTGACAGGGAGAGAGAGATCAGGGTGACAGGGAGAGAGAGGGGGGGGGGTGACAGGGAGAGAGAGGGGAGAGTGACAGGGAGAGAGAGGGGGGGTGACAGGGAGAGGGGGGTGGCAGGCACGGAGAGAGAGGGGGGGTGACACAGAGAGAGAGGGGGGTCACACAGAGAGAGACACGGAGAGAGAGGGGGTGACACGGAGAGAGAGGGGTAACAGGGAGTGAGAGGGGGGACACACAGCAGCTCTCTGTACGAGAGGCCAGCCAGGCCTTCCGTGACTGCAGAGTGCATTCACCCACCGCTGAACTTCCTGGAGCTTACTGGAGAAGCCGACTGATGGTCATGTGGGCGGAGCCCTGTGACGAGGGGAGCCGCCAATCCACGGAGCTCCGACACTGACTGACTCCTCCTTGCCCTGCACACAGGCAGAGAGCAGCTAGCTGTGGTTTCCGGGATTGGAGAGAGCAAAAGTGGGTCTGCAAAGTAATTCGCTCCAACTACAAGATCGAGTTTCGATCGTACCCTTAGGAAAGGTACTTCCCTTCCAACCTGCACTTAACCCCCAGATTGCTTAGGGGAACTCTATGGGGCAGTGCAAGACTTGTTACTTCAAGGGGTATTGTTGCGGTTCCGACATCCAAATGTTTTTACTCAAACCTGTTTACAGTTCCCAGGAAGGAAGGCAAGGTGTTGTAACGCTCCTGCGTTTCTTATATGGTGTGGATTTTCAGCTGCAGAAATAGTTCCACGTCAGTTGTCATGTAAGAGATATGCTGAGATACCATTCCCAACCTCAATGACTCATCATGTGTGGAAGGTCTTATTTCAGCCAGTAAATACACACAATTAGCAAGCTGGTTCCTAGAGTGACTTTATATATGTGGTAACACAATGATGAAGGTTTGAGGGATAGGTTGAGTGGAGGTGGTAGGTGATAGACACTTGAAGGTGAGACAGTAGCAGATGGATGCAGGAAGGTTTAACAATGTTGTATGATAGCAGATGATAGAATAGCAGGTGGACATACAAAAGAGATCAACCCAGTGCAGAAAAGTAGCAGTAGTCTCAAGAGCTAGCAATCTAGTTTATGCAGATGTGATAAACAGTCTCTACTATGCAGAGCTAGATAGTGTAAGCTTAGTATAAGTTTATAGAGAATTCCCCTGTGGGGTACTTAGCACTATTAGCGATACAGCCGAAGGGTGGTTCAGGAGAGGCGGATGATCCAGTAGCGGGATACAGGGATCAGCGCAGCGAGGTTCCGTCAGCGAAGTAAGCTTGCAAGCATGGAAGCTTCAAGCAAGGTTAGCATCCAGATAAGGGTGTTTGAACGAACACATGTGAGTGAGAGCCGACGCCTTAAATGGCCATCTAGTCCGGCGCTGAGTGATGACAGCTCCAGTCTTAAAGGTGTATGCGCACCTTTCCAAAAGTAAATGGTATCGCATACACTTGTGGAAAGTGTAATTTAGGGTACCAAAGGTACCGGAACATTACAGGTGTGTCCTATTGTGGACCTCAAGGCGCTAAACTGCTTTGTGCGGGTTCAGAACTTCCGAATGGAATCCATTCGCACGGTAGTGGCGTCCTTACATCAGGGGGGATTTCCTCTCCTCCATCAACATCAATGACGCCTTCCTTCACATCCCAGTATGTGCCGCCCACCAGGGCTTCCTCCGCTTTGCCGTGAGCAAGGAGCATTATCAGTTTGTGGCGTTACCCTTTTGGTCTCGACTCCGCTTTTCGGGGATTCACAAAAGTATTGGACCCAGTGCAAGCATTGCTGCGTCAGCGGGGGATAGCAGTACTGGGGTATCTGGACGATCTGTTTTTGCGAGCAGAGTCTTCGGCTATTCTGTTGGATGACTTGGAGATTATTCTGCAAACTCTGAAGGAGTTTGGTTGGATTCTGAATCTTCAGAAGTCTGCTCTGATTCCGTCCACAAGTCTTGAAGGGTCAGATGCTGGAGTCGGCCTTAGCCAGAGTGTTTCTTCCTCAGGAAAAAACTTCAGAAATTGCAAGAGGCAATTCAACTTCTGCTGTCCAGCAGATGGTCATCTCTTTGGACTTGCATACAGGTGCTGGGCCTGATGGTGTCTGCCTTCGAGGCGGTTCTGTTTGCACAGTTCCACACGAGATCTCTACAAAAGGAGATTCTGGCGAAATGGAACAAGGATCCTCAGTCTCTAGGCAATCTGCTCCTGTTGAGCCGGAGTACAAGGGTGTCCCTGGTTTGGTGGCTTTGTTCTCCGGCACTTCGTCAGGGAAAATCATTTCTTCCCCTGTACTGGATGGTCCTCACCACAGACACCAGTCTGTCTGGGTGGGGAGGTGTCCTCAGCACGGTGTGTGCTCAGGGGGTCTGGGCTTTGGAACCGAGTCCAGGTTACCGATCAATGTACTGGAGCTCTGAACGTTCAGACTTTGTCTGGATCTTTGGACAAGTCGTCTCCAGGGGTGTCTGGTACAGATTCAATCAGAAAATGCCAAGGCCGTGGCCTATGTCAATCACCAAGGGGGGACACAAAAAGTGTCCTGGCGGCTCGGGAAGTAGCGGGCATTCTAAGGTGGGCAGAACGAATCGTTCCAGCCCTCCCTGCTGTACACATTCCAGGGGTGGAAAATTGGCAGGTGGATTACCTCCGTCGACAGGCGTTGGACCAGGGGGAAATGGTCACTTCATCCGGAGGGGTTTCATCCGTTGTGTCTCAAGTAGGGTACTCACGAAGTTGGATCTGTTGGCCTCTCGCCTCAACAGGAAAGTGCAGAGGTTTGTTGCACGGTTTTGGGATCCTCTAGCCGACACCATAGATGCATTAGTGGCTCCCTGGAATCAGTGTCTTCTGATTTGCGCCTTTCCTCCTCACACTTCTGCCAAGACTCCTGCACAGGATCGAGGCAGAAGGGTTTCTGGTCATCTTAGTGGCTCCAGACTGGCCTCGCCGGTTTTGGTATGCCAATCTGGTATGGCTGGTCATCGATGCTCCCTGGAGACTTCCTCTCAGGGAAGATCTGCTGTCCCCAGGGTCAATCTTCCATCCTGCTTTAGTCGCTGGCTTTGACGGTCTGGCTGTTGCAAGCCAGATGCTGATGGATAGAGGGTTGTCTGAATTGGTGATTCCTGCACTGTTAAAAGCTATAAAATCTACTTCTAGGAAGGTTTCGTACATTGCGTGGTGTGAATCCCTCAAGGTTCACCCTCGCTCCTTTTCGGTGACTTGGATCTTGGCATTCCTTCAAGGAGTTGTTGAGCAGCGCCTGGCCTGAAGTACCATCAAGGGCCAGGTCTCGGCTTTGGCGGTTTTCTTTCAACGCCCGTTGGCCACACACTCTTTGGTGCGTACCTTTTTATCCAGGGAGTGAGATACTTATGGCGCTTTTCCACTGCATGGTACGGCTCGGTTTGGCGCTTTTCCACTGCATGGTACCACATGGTACGTGTTAGAACGGTTTGGTACAGCGGCGCTTTCCACTACATGGTACGGCTCACTTAAACCTTACCAACTCAGTTGGGGTTCTAAGCGGGCCGTACCTATACCATATTCCCACAATCCTTTGCATGCAGGCTTGATTGTTTCACTACTAGCCACTGATTGGTCAGAGGAATCGTTGTAATCCCACCCACTTACTACTTTAGTGGAAAAGCAAACCGAGCCGAATACAGCCTATACAGTGCTGAAACGCGCCGACTCGTATCACGCAGTGGAAAAGCAAACTGAGCCGAGCTGGACCAAGCAGTGCCGAGTGGAGCTCAATTTCATTGAGTTGTCGGTTCTCCAGAAGCCTCCCTTTGAAAACTATTTGGGATCTTCCCCTGCTTGCATTCTCCCAGAAGGTGGCCTTTTTGTTGGCTATCAATTCTACGCGCAGGGTGTCCCGGCTGGGGGTGCTGTCTTGTCGTTCACCCTACCTAGTGGTTCACAAAAATAAGGTGACTCTTCGTCCATGTCTGCCGCTCCTCTATGGAGTTGGGTTTTTTATTCTGCTTGTAACAAAACTGAATACCTATAGCAGAGAGTGGGAGTATGTCCCCCTGGGACTGCCCCATAAGCGTAGTCAGTTTTTGTCTGCCTAGTGTTCTACTCCTGTAAGGGACAGTATAACCCATATAGTCATTTAGAGCTATGTCTGTCAATGAACATCAGAGAAAAAAAAAAATATATATAATAGTATTCATAGCATTTGAAATTTTCCAGATTTTGTCATGTTACAGCCAAAAACTGAAATTTATTTTATTGGTATTTTATATGATAGACCAAGACATAGTGGCACTTAATTGTGAAGTGGAAGGAAAATGATAAATGGTTTTCAAATATTTTTACAAGTATCTGAAAGTGTGGCGTGCATTTGTATTCAGCCCCCTTTACTCTGATATCCCAAACTAGAATCTAGTAGAACCAATTGCCTTCAGAAGTCACAAAATAGTAAATAATCCACTCGTGTGTAATTTAATCTCAATATAAGATTCAAGAGGTATTAATACTTTTCAAGGTACTGTAGTACCTGGGTACTCCTGTGACCCAAATTCAGCTGACAGTGAGATAAATCCCGCTGTTGGCTGTCGTCACAGAGCCGGTCCAGGCTCTGCAGGGATTCCAACAATAATGTTGGGATGTACCTGGGATGCCTGACCGGCAGCTGGGTCATTCGCTCCCACCCTTTCCACAGTCCGGCACTCTTGAGTGGCTGAGCAGAGAGCGGTGACTTAGTCACCACTCTGTGATCAGAGTGGACCTGATAACTGAGCATTCAGCGGTCTTTGATCACTCAATTCTCGTTTGTAGAGTTGGCAAGTTGGCAGAGGACAGCTGCAGCATCAGATTAATGCTGCATCCACCCTAGTGAGTATGGATATTTATTATTTTGAAATCCTGCACTTTTCAAGGATCAGTTCACACCTAAGAATGGCAAATTTTAGGTGTCTGAGAGTTTTTTTGAGCGTTTTTGGAAGTGTTTTACCAGCGTTTTACAGCTTCAGGCATTTTTAGCCAATAGCGCGAGGGGGAGAAAATTAGGGGTGGAGAGTTGCTGTTTGAGAAGAACCCCCGAGACAAATTGCTCAAGTCACATGTTTTCAGGTGTTTCTATTAAAGTCTATGGGGCCAAAAATGCTTGTAATCTGACAAAAAGAAGCTCATGTACTTTGAGTGACAGACGTTATGCTTCAGGCAACAAAACGCTCATATGTGAACAGGGGCCATTGAAATGAATGGGGTTTGGCTTATTGAGCATTTTAGAGCTTCAAGCAGAAAATCGGGTGTGAACAGGGCCTTAAGGAACTAGATATTTTAAAGCGGAGCTCCATTCACTTGTGGTAAAATAAGTCAGCAGCTACTAAAAGTGTAGCTGATGACTTTTAAAAAAAAAACAGCCACTCACCTGTCCCAGGATCCAGCAGTGAGCTCACCCGCTGTCTTCGGTCCGCCGTGCCAGCATCTTCACTATGGGCACCTGGCTGTGGCAGCTTGTGGCTTCACAGCTAGGTGCCCACTGCGCATGCACAAGTCGCACATAGTGAGTGGTGTATGCAGTCTTCTGAGACCTGTCAGTGTCCCAGAAGACTGCAGGGGGAGGGAGGAAGGAGAACTTTATTGCCGAGAGCTGCACGGACATGGGAAAGGGGTACCTGTCAAAATTGGGTAAGCAAGGAGTGGGTGAGATGCCACTAAGTGCAGTATTAGAGTATAACCGTTTAATGTACAGGATTAGGAACACTTAGGGCTCTTTCACACGGCCGCTCCGTGTGAGAGCTCCGCACGGAGCTCCGTATGCCCGCATATCATCCCATCCGTTTGCGGATGATATGCGGACATAATGTAAGTCTATGGGGGTTTGCGGATGTCAGCGGATGACACCGCTGACATCCGATTTTCCCTCCTAATAGGGAAAATAGGGTTTTGTTCAGTTCCAAAAAACGGAACCGAACTGACAGGAAGAAAATCGGATGTCAGCGGATGGTATTCCGCTGACATCCGCAATGCCATAGACTTACATTATGTCCGCAAATCATCCGCAAAAAAATAGGATGATTTGCGGACATACGGAGCGCCCGTGTGAAAGGGCACTAACAAGACTAAAAAGAAATACAAGCCCGTCATTGTGGATGTGGTCCTGATGTTGTTGGTTGTCCTGTGGGGATTGTGAAGCCCCACCATCATCAGGACCACATCCACAATGATGGGCTTGTATTTCTTTAGTCTTGTAAGTGTTCTTAATCCTGTACATTAAACGGTTATACTCCAATACTGAACTTAGCGGCGCCTCCCCCTCCCCGATTTCCACAGGTTTTACAGAGCCTCCGGATACACTCGGAGGATGGCTGCCCAGCTCTAAAGCCTTGTACACACGCGTCGAAAATCGGCAGGGAATTTTCGTCCGATGACCGATCGGCCGATTTTCGGCTTGTTAGTATGATGCTTCTGACAATCGACTCCAGATTTTTTTCAGCCGGTGTGCAGGCTATAAAATTTTTGTCCGCCGTCAAAACACTGATTTTCGTGCAGTCAGTACAGATTTAGACAGGGAAAAATCTAATGACCAAGACTGGGCATGCTCAGAGAAGAAAGAACACAAAGAAAGCAAACCAACACATGACATCACTTCTGAAGTAGAATTTTGTCGGGCGAGAAAATTCGTGTGCAGTCTAGGCACATTCCAACCAACAAAACACCACTCTGGACAAAAGATGGGCGATCGGTCGGCCGATAATCGTTGCGTGTGTACTAGGCTTTAGTGTTTATTTCTATCTGCCTGGACAGCAGACTTTTTACTACTCTTACATACAGTATGGTTCACAAGAGACATTTGAACTGTTGGAGCACCAGATACCTATTGTGTTTTATCCACCTGTTCAAAATTGGGAACCCCTCCCCCACCGCCTGCTCCTCAAAAGTGCCAATTGTGCAAGAGGAGTGGGGGACAAGTCCATACTTCCCCCCCCCCCCCCCTTTTGGGTGGAGGTCCGCTTTAAATACTCTCAAAGGCACTGTTTACTTAGATAAGGATGGGGTCAGCTTAAATATTATAGATCCGAGGAAGGCAACCTTGGAGAGGTGGAGATCTACCTGTTCAACATGGGAGAAATGAAAGATCACCGGACACAGGGTCCTGTTAGCGAGATAACCTAGCAAGGCATTTAGGAGTTTTTTTCATACGCTTTCAGAAAGCGCCCAAACCCGCAGGATATATTAGTCTATTGCGGAAGCACAGCTGACCTACTGTTAAGGTGCTGTTGTTGTGCCCATCTAACTTCTAGTGTGCATCTCTATATGGGCACAAGAGCATCTTTATGCTGTTGTATCTATATAGCTGCTATTGTGCATCTATATGGGCACAATAGCATCTTTATGCTATTTTGCCCACATAGATACTGTTGTGCCCGTGAAATTGCTATTGTGTCCAGTATTCTTAAGCCCAGTGACACTGACCTTGCATGCAGTAGTTCTGCTTCATGCTGTGAATCCCGCAACTAACGGGAATAAAAGGCAGGGGGTACTGTTGGTATCACTCAGTCTGACATTCGTCTTGGAAGTTTAGACGAGGCATCAGCTTATGCAGCTGGCTGATGCCTTCGCAAATCTGCTGCAGCAACGACTCTGCTCCCCCCCGCGGCTGGCAATGCGTGCCTGCAGTAGTTCCCATGCTTCCTGGTGCACTTCATCCATGGCATGCGACCGCAGATTGGCAAGCCCAGGCCATCTACCAGTCATCTAGCCGCGATCAACTGGTATATCACGGTCCATGGGTTGTTGACCTAGGTTATAGATATTTGTGCTCAATAATTGTATTTGTAGAATTAGGCATGTGTTGCTAATATTCTTCCAACTGTGTGCGAGATTTTTCTAAAATGACGTGGCTGTAAAACTATGTAAGCAACAGTGAGCTCTTGTAGGGAAATTTGTTTGCTTGATCTGTATTCTGTTGGAACGTTTCAACTTCTAACATCATCTTTTTTAATTTTAAATGTCCTTTTTTTTCTTTTTCTTTTTTAAAGGTGATTTGAAGGAAAAAGTCAAGATTAAAGATAAAGAGAAGCAGAAAAAGAAACATAAATTAATAAATGAAGCCAAGAAGGAAAATGGAGAAGTGAAAATACTGCAGAAAGGTACTTGCCATTAAGCTCTTTTTGTATTGGTGCTTTTGTGATGGACGTTTTACAGACCTGTCAGTTTAGGGGCTGACAATAACCAGTTGCCATGACAACTGAGAAAAGGCTGTCTGGCAATTTTGAGTTGTACTTGGTTTGTATGTGTAAAATAAAAAATGGCACAGAGACAGGCCAGATTTCTTAATTTTGGACCTTATTTGTATGTAGTCCAATTACTAGTGGTGTAGATGCTTACATTTTTTTTTTTAACCACCTCCCTACCGACCAATGTATATATACGTCCTGCTTTTAAACCTAAATACCGGTGATATGGCAGCAGATAGCTGCCATAACCCTGGTATTTTTTTAAACTGCAGGCAATCGGCTTTCCGATAAGGGTGGTCCCAGCGGTGGATTCGCCATGGGATCACCCTTCCGGGATGGCGGAATAGATGCGCCCCCCCCTCCCGCCGCATCCCGGTCCTTTTCCCCGCTTACCGGACCCGCCGGCAGTGGGGAAAACGATTGGGTCCCGGCTCCTCACAGACAGGATGTCGAGTGAGGGCAAGCTTGCCCTCACTCGACTCTATGGTCTTGGAGGACCGGACCTACAACAAACGTCGTTGCCTAGCAACTGGCTTAAAGGTCCCTTTTTTTTTTTTTTTTTTTTTTTTTCTATCTTTTAGTGTACTTGTGAAATCTGAGGACTTTTTGACCCCAGATCTCACAAAAAAGAGGTACTGTCGTGCCTATTTCTATTACAAGGAATGTTTACATTCCTTGTAATAGAAATAAAAAATGATCATTTTTTTTTTTTTTAAACGGTGTAAAAATAATAAAATAAATAGTAAAAATAAAAAAAAATTAAAGCGCCCTGTCCCCATTAGCTCGTGCGCAGAAGCGAACGCATACGGAAACCCCGCCCACATATGTAGACGGTGTTAAAACCACACATGTGAGGTATCGCCGCGATCGTTAGAGCAATAATTTGAGCCCTAGACCTCCTCTGTAACTCTTAAGATGGCAACCTTTTTCAAATAAAGGGTGTGTTTGTAGCACAAGATAATAAAAGGAGGTACCGCATCCCTAGTCTGTATATAATCTATACTGGGAAAGATATCCCAAAGGGTGAGACCAACAACTAAACCTGAGGTGTGCAGGTAAGTGCTGGGGTACAAAGAAAAAAGAAGAAGCAAGAGAAAAAGGAGAGGGAAAGAAAAAGATGGGAGGAAGGAAGCAGGGAAAAGGAGAGGGATGGGAAAAGCAAGGTAGGGAAAGTAAAAGAAAAGGACTGGGAAGGGGAGCTGAAAGGGACAGGAATGGGGAAGGGTGGGACAGAGAACTGTAAGATAAAGAAGAATAGGAAGAGAAATGGGAGGGCTGGTGGGACTTTTAAGGTACCAGATAATTCAAAATGATAAAGACATAATTAAAAACTAGAAATGTTTATTGACATAACATCTTTAAAACCAAAGACCAACAGTGTGACATAGATACAACATATATATATTTTTTTGACATATACAAATACAAAAAAAGGGCAAATACATAAAACATAAGGCTGTAAATGAATGATAAGGATGAATACGTCCAATGATTAACATCAGACCAGTCCCGACATGTTTCACGGGCAACAATGCTCCGTTTCTTCAGGGGAATGAGAATATATCAATATATCAATGTATAATGCCTGTATGATACAACAACAGTAAACATTAGTTTTTGGATCAGATGCATATATATATAACGACAAATCTAAGTTGCATGCCACCATAAAGTATTGAGCCGCATCCGAGACCACCACCAAGGACAGACCCACTCGTGAACCAATTGGATAGAAGTGCTCCCCAAGAGAAACGTCTCACCCGCGGATGTGGAGGGGCATATGAAGCAGGATAAAGATATAGGCTGAAAAAACCTTTGTCATCAAAGAAAAATGGAAGAAAGTAAAAAGAAACTATATTTCTCTTACGTCCTCCGACAGTCGCCGCCTCTTCATATTCGTCACATATGGGGTATTAGACTTTGCTCCGAAGGAGTAGCTAGGCAACAGAATATGTTAATAAAGCTTTTAACATATCCAACATATCCCACCCTCAAGGGGTGGTCCCCTCAGTCAATACCCTCCTACTTCCTGCAACCATATCTCAGTTTTAATGTCTAGCTTGTCAGGAGTGGCTGGCTCTCTCTGTGCTGGGACTTTATGTCCCAGACTCTTTCTTCTTTTTAATATTTTGTTTGAGTTTTTCTCTCTACTTTTACTTAGCTGTTGTTTTATCAGCGTTAGTTAGTTCTTCGGACGAAGAGGATCATGCGGACTGGGTCTCGGGCTGATCCCCCTGGTCGCAGGTCGTGGGTCAGTGGCTTCCCAGTCTGCCATCGAGTGTTCAGCCATGTAACGCTCCTGGCATAGTGAACGACCCATCCCTGTTCGGTGCAGGGATGCTTGGTGAGGTGGCTACCTCACTGGACGCTGTGCGGTTTCTTAACCCACGTTCGGAGCGTCTTGTATGCGACTCTCCCTGCCTCATGTGTAGCGGCTTGTTCGCCTGTGCGGGTCCCCCACACCATGGTGAGGTAAGTGTATTTATGTGGGGACCTGTCTGTCTGGAGGGGTGTCAGTCTGGGACTGTGTAACCTGTCTCTATGCACACTGTTTGTCTCCCTATCTCTCGGCTGCATGCTGTGGGCTGCAAGGGGGGGGGGGGGAGTTGTGTGACACTATGGGTGTCAGCATGATCAGTGTGGAAAGCTGTGTGCTGTGGGGCATGTTTTTATGGCATGTTTGGGCACTTACAGCGATCGCTGCAGCGATCGGTTCTGTTTTTTTACATACAGACATGTGTGCATTACTGCACTGTGGAGCGACGGTTTCGGCGCCAAAAGACGCCATTTTGCCTGCCCTCGCTCCGGCCGCATGTTTTACATGCATGGCGGCCATTTTCTTGTAGCCTCCATAGGTTTACATAGAGCGCCCTAGCAGCATCACTTCCTCTTCCCAGGAACACCGATCGAGGCGGCAGCAGCAGCGGCGAGGGTCTCCTCAGGTTTTATCCTTCTGTTTCTTGCTATCCATTGCCTGTGTTCAGTTTACATATCCCTGTGGGGGTCTCATTGTGCTTGAGTGTGACGCGGTGGGCTGCGCTTGCCGCGCTTGCTAAAAGGGGCAGTTAACCCTTGGTTGTCTGGCATTACAGGGGCAATGGATTCTCAGGAGGGCAAATTTCCTACAGTATTGGTGGAAAGCCAGGGGACCGCTGCTTCCCCCCCAGGGGGGGATTTAGCCACTATTGTGGCTGGCCTTGCTGCTCAGGTGCTACTGCTGGTGGCTGCTCAATCTACCAAAAGGCCCAGAGTTGTGCTCTCCTCTGATTCTGAGGGTGAAGGTGATGGGGCTGTTCTAGCAGGGGCTTCCCTATCGGGGTCCCGCTCCTCTCTTGATCTAGTGGGGTCTGAGGTGGAGGCTGAAGTTGAGGGGGTTGATAATTCTCCCCCTGGCTCGCCTGAAGAGCTTGCAATCATGGATGAGTTGATTGCTTCTATTAAGCAAACGCTGCGTTTGCAGGACGAAGTGTGTCCCCCCGCTGCCTTGGCGGCTTATGGGACGCAGAGGAAACGCAGGACGCCACAGGTTTTCCCCTGCAATGCTGATTTTCAGCGCGCTGTTAAGGATCAATGGCGCGATCTGCGCAAACCTTTTGCGGTACCAAGTAGATTCAAGCTGCGTTATCCTTTTTCACCTGCCACTGATGAAAGGTGGTGCGTGCCTCCACCAGTGGATCATGCGATTGCGGTTTTGAACAAAGCCACTGCGATTCCTGCAGAGGGTTCACCCATTTTCCGTGATGCCACAGATAGGAGACTGGAGTCTCTGGCCCGTCATACGTATTCTGTTACGGGTTCTATGCTTAAAGCTCTGTTTGCTTCTCTCATGGCGGCCCAGGCGATCGCAAGTTGGACGCAGATGCTTAGGCGCGTCTTGGTGGCCGACTCGGCCTCGCCGGCGACCCTGGATATGGTGGATCAGATCCACCAGGGTGTCATGTATCTGTGTGATGCGGACCTGGACCTGATTCCGTTGGCTGCACGGGTGCACAGTGTGGCGGTGTTGTCTCGCCGCCTGGTTTGGTTAAAATGTTGGTCGGTGGACCAATCTTCGCGTAAGACCTTAGCCAATCTGCCTTATGATGGGTCTCGCCTTTTTGGGGAGTCCCTGGATGTGTTGATTAAGGGAATCACCGGGGGTAAGAGCACTCTCTTGCCTCATTTCCCCAAGGCTAAGGGGGCTTCTGGGAAGAAGCATGCTAATTTTCGGCCCCCTCAGGGGTCCTTTCGTGCCTTTCGGCCGCACTACAAGGGCAAGCCGTTCAAAGGTCAAGGCTCTCAGAAGAAGCCCTGGTCTGGTAAGCAGAAGTCCGGCCAATCCGGACCTGCAGCCCATAACAGTTCGGCCTGAAGGGGCGCCCTCACCCAGTTTTGGGGTGGGGGGACGCTTGCTCGGTTTTCTTCAGCCCTGGTTGGCCCGTGTGCGGGACAGATGGGTTCAGGAAATCGTTCGGTCTGGTTACAAGATCGAGTTTCTCTCTCGGCCGGAGAGCAGATTTTTTCCTTCAAATCTTCAACTGTCTCCGGAGCGCCTGCGGGACCTACACCTGGCGGTGCAGGACCTGAGGGCTCAGGGAGTGGTGGTTCCGGTGCCTCATCGGGACAGATTTCGGGGGTTTTATTCAAACCTGTTCACCGTGCCCAGGAAGGAGGGCAAGGTTCGTCCGATTCTGGACTTGAAGGCTCTGAACTGCTCTGTGCGGGTTCGCAAGTTCCGCATGGAATCCCTGCGGTCGGTGGTGGCTGCCCTGGTTCCGGGGGAATTCATGGCCTCCATCGATTTGAAGGATGCGTATCTTCACATCCCCATCTTCGAGGGTCACCAGAGGTACCTTCGATTTGCCATTGCGGAGGATCACTACCAGTTCGTGGCGTTGCCTTTTGGCCTCGCCTCGGCTCCGCGGGTCTTCACCAAGGTGCTTGCACCGGTTCTGGCATTATTGAGGGCCCAGGGCATTTCTGTCCTGGGGTATCTGGACGACATTCTGGTTCGGTCTGCGACCAGCCAGGGTCTGGAGCAGGACCTATCTGTCACGATGCAAACTCTGCAGGAGTTTGGTTGGACGATAAATTTTCCAAAGTCGGCACTGAGTCCGTCTGTTCGTCTTCCCTACCTGGGAATGATTTTGGACTCGGTGCAGGCGAAGGTCTTCCTGCCGGGAGACAAACTCAGAACTCTTCAGGAGGAAGTCAGGTCCCTCCGGGACGTTCCGCACTCGTCTCTACGGACGTGCATGAGATGTCTGGGATTGATGGTCTCGGCCTTCGAGGCGATTCCCTTCGCCCAGTTTCACACGCGGGGTCTCCAAGCGGAGATCCTGTCCAAGTGGGACGGGCGACCTCAATCTCTGGATCTTCAGATCTCGTTGAGTCATCGCACCAGAAAAGACCTTCTGTGGTGGCTCCAGTCCCCGATGGTGTCCGGGGGCAAGTCGTTTCGTCCTATCTCGTGGACGGTAATCACCACGGATGCCAGCCTGTCGGGCTGGGGTGGTGTTCTGGGCGTTCTGTCCGCCCAGGGAACTTGGTCGGAGGGGGAGTCCTCCCTTCCGATCAACATTCTGGAATTGCGTGCGATAAGTCTCTGTCTTCGTCGCTGGACGGACCGGCTGCAGGGCTGCCCGGTTCGGGTGCAGACGGACAATGCCACGGCGGTGGCCTACATCACCCACCAAGGGGGCACCAGGAGTGCCCGAGCGGCTCGGGAAGTGGCCGACATTCTGTCTTGGGCCGAGACTCATGTCCCGGCGATAACGGCGGTTCACATTCCGGGGGTGGAGAACTGGCAGGCGGACTATCTGAGTCGCCAGACCCTGGATCAGGGGGAATGGTCTCTCCACCCGGCTGTCTTCCAGATGTTGTGCGCGAAGTGGGGTCTTCCAGATGTGGACCTGTTCGCGTCACGTCTCAACAACAAGGTCAGGAGGTTCGTGGCACGGACGCGCGACCCTCGGGCAGACGTCGGACGCGTTAGTGGCCCCGTGGCATCAGTACAGACTGATGTATGCGTTTCCACCGATCCAGTTGCTGTCCAGGTTCCTTCGCAGGTTTCAATCGGAACGCAACACGGTGATTCTTGTGGCACCGGACTGGCCTCGCAGGTCCAGGTCCTGGTACGCAGACCTCGTGAATCTGGCGGTCGACGCGGTCGACGCCCCGTGGCGTCTGCCTCTTCGAGACGATCTACTGTCTCAAGGACCGATATACCATCCTGCTTTACAGTCGCTGGCTTTGACGGCCTGGCTGTTGAAACCGAGGTCCTGAAGGAGAGGGGTCTCTCTCCGGAGGTCGTTCATACTTTAATCAACGCGAGGAAGTCTTCCTCTGGGAAGGTTTACTACCGTACTTGGAAGGCCTATTTTGCCTGGTGTGAGTCCAGGGGGTTTTCACCCCGCACGTACTCGGTGTCCCGTGTGCTGTCTTTCCTTCAAGCGGGTGTTGATCAGCGCTTGGCGCTGGCTACGATAAAGGGTCAGGTGTCTGCTCTGGCCGTTCTGTTTCAACGTCCCGTGGCATCCAACCTTTTGGTTGGCACCTTTATTCAGGGTGTGCGGCATCTGGTTCCTCCTAGGAGGGATCCTCTGCCCCCTTGGGACTTGAATCTCGTGCTATCTGTGTTACAACGTGCTCCTTTTGAACAGATCAGGGAGATCTCGTTGTCTATGTTGTCCAAAAAGGTCGCCTTTTTGGTGGCGATCACTTCGGCTCGCAGAGTGTCGGAGCTGGCGGCTTTGTCCTGCAAGTCTCCGTACTTGGTTATTCATTTGGATAAGGTGGTCTTGCGACCTAATCCTTCCTTTCTTCCGAAACGTGTTTCGGAATTCCATCTTAATGAGGACATTGTCTTGCCTTCGTTGTGCACGAAGCCTAAACATCCACAGGAGGTGAGATTGCACTCTTTGGATGTTGTTCGGGCGATCAGGGTTTACCTTCGATCGACTGAGTCTTTTCGTAAAACGGACTCCTTGTTTGTTCTTCCGGAGGGTCCTCGGAAGGGCATGGCGGCTTCGGCCTCTACCATCGCAAAATGGATCAGACAGACCATTGAACAGGCCTATGCCTTGCAGGGGAAGGTTCCCCCTGTGCCTGTGAAGGCGCACTCTACTAGATCTCTGAGTACGTCTTGGGCCTGTCGTCATGGGGCTTCTGTAGCCCAGGTGTGTAAGGCGGCGACTTGGTCGACCGTGCACACTTTCACAAAATTCTACAACGTAGATGTTCGGGCATCGGCGGATGCTTCCTTTGGCCGCAAGGTTCTTAGTGCGGCTGTTCCCTAGGGTCCCTTGTTGGGGACTCCTGGCTGTTGGGATAAGTTTTGTATCCCCTGGTTTTTGCCTTTTCCTGGGTTGTTGCTCCTGTTGAGCACTTGTTTTTTGCTGTTGCCCAGCTGGTTTCCTTCCTTTGGTAAGGTTCCTTTCTTGATGTGGAAACTGCGTTGCCTTTCGGCGCGGATGTGTTTCCCACCCCTCATGTTTGCACTGCTTTGGGACGTCCCCATATGTGACGAATATGAAGAGGCGGCGACTGTCGGAGGACGTAAGAGAAAACGGAATTTTTGTAAAATCTTACCTGTAAAATTCCTTTCTCTGAGTCCTCCGACAGTCGCCGCCCCCGCCCCTCTTTTGGGGTTTGGTTGTATACTCTACTGCTATTCCACTAAAACTGAGATATGGTTGCAGGAAGTAGGAGGGTATTGACTGAGGGGACCACCCCTTGAGGGTGGGATATGTTGGATATGTTAAAAGCTTTATTAACATATTCTGTTGCCTAGCTACTCCTTCGGAGCAAAGTCTAATACCCCATATGTGACGAATATGAAGAGGCGGCGACTGTCGGAGGACTCAGAGAAAGGAATTTTACAGGTAAGATTTTACAAAAATTCCGTTATTCGGCTAGTATATGTACCTCATTTGATGTGTATAATAGACCCGTTTGTATAGTCAGGATGAACACGGTTAAAAACAGGAGGGCTCAAGTTTGGCGGCCATGTTGGAACCAACACGCAGGGCAATGAACTGTTAAGGTAAAAAACGTGTGCCTGTGATTAGGAGTCTGTAGAGTGACTCTCCAATAAGTAAATGGGAAAAAAAGGGGGGTAAGGGGAGACAAAAAAGCAAAAAAGGAGGGGCTTTACCTGCAAAGTACTAGATGGATAAATAGGCCCTTTCAAGTACGGGTTAGTAACTCGGAGTCTGAAAGGGAGTCCAAATACTGGATTTGTGTGCTGTTGTCGCTGGGTCAAGAAAAGCCAGCCATTAAGCAGTTCTTTAAAAGCATTGTCGAGGAGATAAAAAGGTTCAAAGATTAATGAATCATTCTGTCACCAAGTGACAAAAAACAATGTGCTGCACAATTCTTACCCGCGTGGGACCGCCATATCAACCAACGCCGACTCCTGACTGAATAAGATATCGAGTCCCGCTTGATATGGCCCTCAACCCGACGCCACGCTGCGCATGACGTCATACGCAACGTGGGCGGGTCAGGTCCTCAACTGTGCGCGCCTCCAGGGAGGCGCATGCGCAGTGTCGCTCTTAATGGGCCACAATAGGCAGCCCAGAACGGCCACAACCGCGCCGAACGAAAGAAAACTTCCGGCCAGCGGTGTGTGAGAGGACCACACATCCGCTGAGACGTCTGGGGAGCGCACCACCCAGTGGCCGGAGGGGAAATGACGGAGGTGGACAAGGCTCGGATGCAAATCAATGACTCAAAAGGGGCCGCGGCATGCAAAAAAACATTTCACCAGTTATAAAGGCAAGAAAAAAGTGTAACAAAAAACACCAATTTAGCAAGTATGTAGAAAATGGGATTCCAATCACAACAGTAAACTGCGGTTGTAAAAGAGACCAGTAGGGAACATAAAGATCCATCGTGGTCTCTACATATTGAAACCCCTATGTGGAATACAAGAAATTCCAATATAGGGGAAACAAGAATCCATAAACAAATAAGAAGTGTCATAATTCTAAATGCTACAGCTCTATAAGATATAGAATCTCGGAGAGACACCAAAGAACAAACATTTTTTATAATATAAAGAAAAACACAGCAGCGGTATTTCCAAATAATTGGAATAGCTGACTGACTTACCATTTGCCAGAATCGCAGTCGGGATGTCGCAGGAAGTGGATGGTCCGGGGACATGTTGTGGGCAAAATAGGGGCATGGATGCCCAAAGGCCGCATGGATCGGGCTCAAGGGTATTTCCAGAAGGGGGAAGGGGGCTTTTTTAACCCAAAATTGGCTTATAAGTCAAAACCTCATTTATCCCGGGAGGTATAGTAGCCTCTAAGGATTCTATCCAAAAGGATTCTCTTTGTAGGATTCGTTTATCCCAATTTCCCCCACGGGGGTCCTGGGGAATCACTTCCAAAGCAAAAAACGAAACCAAGGAATTATCATACTTGTGGCGAAAAGCTATATGGCGTGTGACGCTCGTTTGTATGGTACCTCCCTCAGAGTGATAGATGTGGTCATCTATACGTTTGCTGAATTTCCTGATGGTCTTGCCGACATAAAATGCCCCACAGCGACAACTCATAAGGTATATAACCCCTTGAGTGTCACAGTCGGCGTAATGTCTAGATTGAAGCCATTTCCCATTGGGTAGGCGGATACCTGTTCCAACCTTTACCCAAGGGCATTTATCACAAGAACCACACCGATATGTACCTTTTGGGGAACCTGCACTGGTAGATTGTTTGATATAATGACTTTTAGTCAGGCAGTCCCTAAGGGACATTGATCGCCTGAATACCAGACTCGGTTTGGCACTCAGATATTTGTGAAGGGTAAGGTCTTGGGTTAGGATCCGCCAGTGACGTTTCAGGATATTTCGCAAGACGTCTTCATGTGCAGAGTACGTGGTGATGAATCTAACACTTTTATCATCTTTTTTTGAGGTGGTTTTGTATAACAATTCGGCTCTCGAATAGGTATTGACTCCTTGCCAGAGGATATTCCAAGACGCTTCTCAGGAAGGCCTATAACAGAGCCAATACCTATTCGAGAGCCGAATTGTTATACAAAACCACCTCAAAAAAAGATGATAAAAGTGTTAGATTCATCACCACGTACTCTGCACATGAAGACGTCTTGCGAAATATCCTGAAACGTCACTGGCGGATCCTAACCCAAGACCTTACCCTTCACAAATATCTGAGTGCCAAACCGAGTCTGGTATTCAGGCGATCAATGTCCCTTAGGGACTGCCTGACTAAAAGTCATTATATCAAACAATCTACCAGTGCAGGTTCCCCAAAAGGTACATATCGGTGTGGTTCTTGTGATAAATGCCCTTGGGTAAAGGTTGGAACAGGTATCCGCCTACCCAATGGGAAATGGCTTCAATCTAGACATTACGCCGACTGTGACACTCAAGGGGTTATATACCTTATGAGTTGTCGCTGTGGGGCATTTTATGTCGGCAAGACCATCAGGAAATTCAGCAAACGTATAGATGACCACATCTATCACTCTGAGGGAGGTACCATACAAACGAGCGTCACACGCCATATAGCTTTTCGCCACAAGTATGATAATTCCTTGGTTTCGTTTTTTGCTTTGGAAGTGATTCCCCAGGACCCCCGTGGGGGAAATTGGGATAAACGAATCCTACAAAGAGAATCCTTTTGGATAGAATCCTTAGAGGCTACTATACCTCCCGGGATAAATGAGGTTTTGACTTATAAGCCATTTTTGGGTTAAAAAAGCCCCCTTCCCCCTTCTGGAAATACCCTTGAGCCCGATCCATGCGGCCTTTGGGCATCCATGCCCCTATTTTGCCCACAACATGTCCCCGGACCATCCACTTCCTGCGACATCCCGACTGCGATTCTGGCAAATGGTAAGTCAGTCAGCTATTCCAATTATTTGGAAATACCGCTGCTGTGTTTTTCTTTATATTATAAAAAATGTTTGTTCTTTGGTGTCTCTCCGAGATTCTATATCTTTTAGAGCTGTTACCTACTGGTCTCTTTTACAACCGCAGTTTACTGTTGTGATTGGAATCCCATTTTCTACATACTTGCTAAATTGGTGTTTTTTGTTACACTTTTTTCTTGCCTTTATAACTGGTGAAATGTTTTTTTGCATGCCGCGGCCCCTTTTGAGTCATTGATTTGCATCCGAGCCTTGTCCACCTCCGTCATTTCCCCTCCGGCCACTGGGTGGTGCGCTCCCCAGACGTCTCAGCGGATGTGTGGTCCTCTCACACACCGCTGGCCGGAAGTTTTCTTTCGTTCGGCGCGGTTGTGGCCGTTCTGGGCTGCCTATTGTGGCCCATTAAGAGCGACACTGCGCATGCGCCTCCCTGGAGGCGCGCACAGTTGAGGACCTGACCCGCCCACGTTGCGTATGACGTCATGCGCAGCGTGGCGTCGGGTTGAGGGCCATATCAAGCGGGACTCGATGTCTTATTCAGTCAGGAGTCGGCGTTGGTTGATATGGCGGTCCCACGCGGGTAAGAATTGTGCAGCACATTGTTTTTTGTCACTTGGTGACAGAATGATTCATTAATCTTTGAACCTTTTTATCTCCTCGACAATGCTTTTAAAGAACTGCTTAATGGCTGGCTTTTCTTGACCCAGCGACAACAGCACACAAATCCAGTATTTGGACTCCCTTTCAGACTCCGAGTTACTAACCCGTACTTGAAAGGGCCTATTTATCCATCTAGTACTTTGCAGGTAAAGCCCCTCCTTTTTTGCTTTTTTGTCTCCACTTACCCCCCTTTTTTTCCATTTACTTATTGGAGAGTCACTCTACAGACTCCTAATCACAGGCACACGTTTTTTACCTTAACAGTTCATTGCCCTGCGTGTTGGTTCCAACATGGCCGCCAAACTTGAGCCCTCCTGTTTTTAACCGTGTTCATCCTGACTATACAAACGGGTCTATTATACACATCAAATGAGGTACATATACTAGCCGAATATATAGTTTCTTTTTACTTTCTTCCATTTTTCTTTGATGACAAAGGTTTTTTCAGCCTATATCTTTATCCTGCTTCATATGCCCCTCCACATCCGCGGGTGAGACGTTTCTCTTGGGGAGCACTTCTATCCAATTGGTTCACGAGTGGGTCTGTCCTTGGTGGTGGTCTCGGATGCGGCTCAATACTTTATGGTGGCATGCAACTTAGATTTGTCGTTATATATATATGCATCTGATCCAAAAACTAATGTTTACTGTTGTTGTATCATACAGGCATTATAGATTGATATATTGATATATTCTCATTCCCCTGAAGAAACGGAGCATTGTTGCCCGTGAAACATGTCGGGACTGGTCTGATGTTAATCATTGGACGTATTCATCCTTATCATTCATTTACAGCCTTATGTTTTATGTATTTGCCCTTTTTTTGTATTTGTATATGTCAAAAAAATATATATATGTTGTATCTATGTCACACTGTTGGTCTTTGGTTTTAAAGATGTTATGTCAATAAACATTTCTAGTTTTTAATTATGTCTTTATCATTTTGAATTATCTGGTACCTTAAAAGTCCCACCAGCCCTCCCATTTCTCTTCCTATTCTTCTTTATCTTACAGTTCTCTGTCCCACCCTTCCCCATTCCTGTCCCTTTCAGCTCCCCTTCCCAGTCCTTTTCTTTTACTTTCCCTACCTTGCTTTTCCCATCCCTCTCCTTTTCCCTGCTTCCTTCCTCCCATCTTTTTCTTTCCCTCTCCTTTTTCTCTTGCTTCTTCTTTTTTCTTTGTACCCCAGCACTTACCTGCACACCTCAGGTTTAGTTGTTGGTCTCACCCTTTGGGATATCTTTCCCAGTATAGATTATATAAGATGGCAACCTGTAGAAATTTTTAAAGTGTCGCCTATGGGGATTTTTATGTACCAAAGTTTGTCGCCATTCTGTAAGCGTGCGCAATTTTGAAGCATGACATGTTGGGTATCTATTTACTCGGCGTAACATGATCTTTCACATAATGTAAAAATTGGGCTAACTTTACTGGTTTCTTATTTTTTTTAATTAAAAAAAGTGAATTTTTTCCAAAAAAATTGCGTTTGGAAGACCGCTGCGCAAATACGGTGTGATAAAAAATACTGCAATAATCTCCATTTTATTCTCTAGGATCTCTGCTAAAAAAAAATATAATGTTTGGGGGTTCTAAGTAGTTTTCTAGCAAAAACAACTGATTTTAACTTGTAAACACCAAATGTCAAAAATAGGCCTAGTAGGCAAGTGGTTAATAAACATTTTTGACACCCAAAATTCTAGAAAAAAAATGCAGGCTGCTGTGATCTAATATGGGTTTCACTACATGCAGCATGTGCTGTGAGTCTGGTTACGAAAACCAAGCTTTTCTTCCTTTACTTTCTCTAGGGATGCTGAGGCAGTTCTGATTGCTCAATGCTGGCGATGACCACACTGACCAGTCAGAACCTCTCAGATCTGTCTGGTGTTCTAGGGAAAGAGGAGGAAAAACCCTTCAAACCCCAGAGCTGCTACATCGGACTACACGGAAGGTGAAACTGATCACTCACAGAGGGCATTTTTTCTGAAACGGTGAACTAACCATTTCAAGTTTTCAAGCCCAAAAACATTATTTTTTTTTTAGTTTTATTTTTTTTTAAATAGATGGTGGGATAGGATTAATACTGTCACACATCACTGTTATGCGGTGAGGTCTGTTACAGAAATTTGCTATAATTTCCTGTTTTGCTGAAAGCTCGAAGCTCTGCTAAAATCCTGTTGGCATTGCAGTAGAAACCTGACCACTGCCTCTAAACCTTCCTCATTCTAACTAAAAAATGTTGGCTGGACATGCTGTACACTTTAACCACTTGCCGACTGCGCACAGTATATTTACTGCGGCAGTCAGCCCCTCACAGGCAGAGCGACGTACCTCTACGTCGCTAGCTTGTGAGGCTCTGGGGAGCGAGCGCGTGCCGCTGGAGGCGCGCTCCCTCGCGGTCACGGACCCCCCCCCCCCTGCGCGTGTGACCGGCGGACCCGATGTCCGCCGGCGATCGTCCAGGGAGAGGGAGAAAGGCAGGCGGCTAGTGTAAACAAGCCGCCTGTCATTCTCCCCTGTGTGGAAACAATGATCATACGGTTCTACTATGTAGGACCGTTGATCACTGTTCCTACACCTCAAGCCACAGCCAATTTCAGTTAGAATCACGCCCCTAGGGACATACACAGCCCCTCCCTCTCAAATAAAGTTAACCCCTTCATTGCCAGTGTAATTTTACAGTAACAGTGCATATGTATAGCACTGATTACTGTAGAAATGTCACTGGTAACCCCAAAAGTGTCAAAAATGTCAGTCAAGGGTCCGATCTGTCCGCCGCAATGTCGCAGTACCGCAAAAAAAAAAAATCGCTGATCGCCGCCAATTCGCGTTAAAAAAAAACAACAAAAATGACAAAAATCTTTCCCTTTGTTTAGTAAACGCGATAACTTTTGCGCAAACCAACCAAAATACGCTTTTTGCGATTTTTTTCATTTGGGTACAGCGTCGCACGACGGCACAATTGTCTGTTAAAGTCACGCAGTGCCGAATCGCAAAATACCCCCTGGTCAGGAAGGGGGTAAAATCTTCCGGGGCTTAAGTGGTTAAGCAGTTAGCATAAGATATGAGAATTTGTAAACTGTTGCTTCTCTTTTATATTGGTGGAAAAAGTAACCCCAAAAGAAAACATTTTACAGTATTTCCTTTTTTAGCCAAGTCATACAAATCTAAATTGGATTATTTAAAATTAATCAAAGATATATCTTCACTGACAAATAATAATGCATTAATTGTGTTCTCTGGGCCAGAATAGTCATTGAGATTTTTGGGATAGGTGTTTACTTGCCTTTTTTGCAAGTGAGAACAAATTATTATTATTTTTTTTTTCTTCTTCTTTTTCTCATGCAGTTATTACTCCAAACAAGTTTCTTTGGAATCTATAGTTGGCTTATGATTTGTGTATGCTAGTTGCGTACTCTTTGTTGTCGGCTGTGGGATACAAGGTCATGTTAGTTGTTAGACTGGTTCTGTTTCGCGTCGTGCAGAGGTGTTTTAGTTTACTGTCTTACAAAGATTCTTTTTCTTGCGTGACTGTGAAGCTTTTTGTCTGAATACTACAGAATGTGTAAAGTGGTTTTAATGGACTGAGTTTGAAAATGTGTGAATCTGATTTCATTTCTTCTCATTAAAATACATGTTATGCTGTGGTGGTTTTTTTCTTTTAACCTTTTTTATTCTAAATGGCCATATATATCACAGCGATAGGGGTGTGGAAAATTAATTTATGGTGCATTTTAACCACTTGCCCCCCCCTAAGTCAATTCTGACACTTCTCAAATACATGTAAAAATCAGCTTTTTATTTTTATTTTTTTCTCTAGAATATTACTTGGAACCCCCAAACAAAATGTATATATTTTTTAAAGCAAAGACCCTGGATTTTAAAATGGTGGTGGTTTTTCTTTTTTTGTGTCTCACGATATTTGTGCATCCATTTTTAACCACTTGCCAACCGCACTATAGTTTAATGCTGGCTGTGCAGTTCTAGGAGGGCATCTGTTGACAGCCGCCCAGAACCACATCCCCTGCGTGCCCGCTGAGGCATGCATCCAGCTTGCTCTGTGATTGCTGTGTCCTTTGGATCACAGCTGATCACAGATTAGGGTAAAGGGCCAATAACAGTGGCCCTTTACCATGTGATCAGCTGTGTCCAATCACAGTTGATCAAATTGTAAACACATTTACCGGTTATTGCCATTCTTCTCACACACTGTCACACTGTGAGGAGAGCCAGTAACTGGCAAGTGTGAAAAGGGATATCTACACTGATAATCAGGGCACAGATCATCAGTGTCCTGATTATCAGTGTCGCCTATCAGTGAAGGAGAAAAATTACCTGTTTGCAAAATTTTATAACAGAAACTAAGAAAAACTGGGTGCTGTTTTTTTTTTTTTTTTTTTTTTTAAATTTAGCAAAAAATAAAAACCCTAGTGGTGATTACGACCAAAGGAAAGCTCTTTGTGTGGAAAAAATGAGTTAAATAATGCATGAGCGCACAATTGTCATTTAAATTGCAGCAGCGCTAAATGCTGAATCTGGCCTGAGCAGGAGGGGGGTGAATGTGCCCAGTGTGCATTTGGTTAAAATGCTAATTTTTTTAAAACAAAATACTTAATGAATTGATGTGCCTACAATGTAATGCCCAGTTGTTTGCTAAAATATGAAAGATTTTATGCCACGTAAATAGATGCCTAACATGTCCCATTTAAAACTGCTCTTGCCAAGGGTATGGCAGCAAGTTAGGGTACCAAAAAAAAAAAAAATGTCCATAACGTGCAGTAACGGGTACCCTTTTTTTACTAAGAGATCTGGGGTCTGTTACCCTCAGAAGCATCTGTTCGAACAAAAATCAGTTTGGTTACAATGCTTTACAAGCCGGTAACACTGATACCGGAAGTTACGAAATGCTTGTTGCTTCCAGTTTCTTGCATCACAGAGATGGAGCAGGTACGGATGTATGTTTCTCCTCTCTGTTCTCCGGGGCACACAGATGGCAGCGATCCTGGGTTCCCTGATTACAGCAGTGTGTGTGTGTGTGTATCCAACTATAGATCTGGTAATTTTTCACGCAGTGATAAAGCCTAAGCATTGCGACAAGTGTGTATGTGGACAGGCTAAACACTGTATTACAGTAATTACTGAATTGACTTACTGATCGATTTCTCCAGTTATTTCTAGAATAAAGTAAAATTGCAGTTTTGTATTGAGAGATAAAAATATCCTGTTTAGGTCAAGATATAAATTAATAATAGAAAACTATCCTTTTTTCCCTGTTTTTGGCAATTTGCTGTTTATTTAGCATAGGCCATTCCAAATCCCTGAAAATTCTTTAACGTTAATTGGGATGTCATATTCAATCCAACAAACTGCCTTTAATATTGCCTAAGGCTATGTTAGGACTTGTATGGTTTTGAGCCAACAAGTGCTGGGAGATGGGGATTCTGGAAAATCCCAACTACAGACTGAAGAATTGCCATTGTTTCAAAAGGAGGAGAAATGTGTTTATTTTGAATAACTTATGTAAAGTAACAGCTGCCTGTAAATTAAAATTTTGAGATTTGAAACAACAATATAGAATAAGTACAAATTTCAATCTGTAGAGTACTGTGCCTTTCTGACATGAACAAAAACTTATAAATATATATAATATATATATATATATATATATATATATATATATATATATATATATATATATATAATTTGTAAAGCAAATGAGAAATATTCCCATGCAGTGTTTTTATATTTTCGCTTTGCAGCCAGTAAATAATGGAACTAGGCAAGAGAGCAAAGTCTGTGTGGGCTATGAACAAAATGGCTCCCTATGTACGTAATGTGTGAAACCAGCATTTATAGGTGGAGAACAGCAGCAGGGGAAACGTTCTACCAATAATTCTGTACCATAAGACGCATGCCTGATGAAGGGGACCTGCGTGGCCCTGAAATGTTGCACTGGGTCCGTTGTGAAGTCATCTTTCTGCAATTAAAGCTTTAGATGACATTTGATGTTCCATGGTATGCTGGCGAATATATGCATGGATACCAGAGTGAGGGACAGTAAAGTTCATTTTATTTCAGTAATTCAATTCAAAAAGTGAAACTCCTCCTATATTTTATATAGATGCGTTACACACAGTGATACATTCCAAACATGTCTTTCTTTTAATTTTGATGATTTTGGCCTACAGCTAGTGAAAACCCAAAATTCAGTATCTCAGAAAAGTAGAATATTACACAGGACCAATAAACAGATTTTCTTTTTTAAAAGCGAAAAATTGGCTTACTGAAAAGTACGTCCGTGTACAGTATAGTATGCACTCAATACTTGGTCAGGGGTCCTTGCGGTATGGTATGGAGGCGATCAGCCTGTGGCACTGCTAAGTGTTATGGAAGCCCAGGTTGCTTTGATAGTGGCTTTCAGCTCGTCTGCATTGTTAGGTCTAGTGTCTCTCATTTTACTCTTGACAATACCCCACAGATTCTCAATGGGGTTTAGGTCAGGCGAGTTTGCTGGCCTGTCAAGCACAGTGATACCATGATCATTAAACCAGGTATTGGTAGTTTTGGCAGTGTGGGCAGGTGCCAAGTCCTGCTGAAAAATGAAATCCGCATCTCCATAAACCCAGTCAGCTGGGGGAAGCAGGAAGTGCTCTAGAATTTCCTGCTAGAGGGCTGCCCTGACTTTTGGACTTGATAAAACACAGTGGACCAAAGCTAGCAAATTACATGGCTCCCCAAATCACTGTGACTGTGGAAACTTCACACAGGACTTCATTCAACTTGGACTCTGGTCCTCTCCACTCTTCCTCCAGACTCTGGGACCTTGATTTTCCAAATGAAATGCAAAATTTTCCACAGTCAGTGGTGATTTGGGGAGCCGTCATCTGCTGGTGTTGGTCCACTGTGTTTTATCAAGTCCAAAGTCAGCACAGCCCTCTACCAGGACATTCTAGAGCACTTTATGCTTTCCTCTGCTTACCAGCTTTATGGAGATGCTGATTAATTTTCCAGCAGGACTTGGCACCTGCTTACACTGCCAAAAGTACCAATACCTGGTTTTAACCACTTTAACACCGGAGGATTTTCCTGTTTAATGACCAGGCCCCTTTTTTCAACTTGGCACTGCATGACTTTAACTGACAAATGCGCGGTCATGCAATGCTGTACCCGAACAAAATTTACGTCCTTTTTTTTTTCTCCCAGAAACAGAGCTTTCTTTTGGTGGTATTTGATCACATCTGCGCTTTTTTTTTTTTTTTTTTTTTGCGATCTTAATAAAAAAAGAGCAAAAAATTTTGAGAAAAAATGACATTTTCTACTTTGTCTTTTAAAAAATATCCAATATACTAAATTTTTGCCATATATTGGCCAAAATGTATTTAGCTACGTCTTTGACAAAAAAAAATCTCAATAAGCGTATTTTTATTGGTTTGCGCAAAAGTTATAGTGTCTACAAACTATGGTGTGCATACTGGAATTTATGCAGCTTTTACTTTCTGACTGCCTATTACGAAGTGCTAAAATGGCAGGACAGTACAACCCCCCCCCCCCCCCCCCCCAAATTACCATGTTTTGGAAGGTGGACATCCTAAGGAATGTCCTAAGAAGCATGTTGAGCCCATTGGATATTTAATTTTTTTTGTTACAGGTGTTTGAAAAATGACTTAAAAAATGTTTTTTTATTTTTTACACAAAGTTGTCATTGAAATGATATATTGCTCACCCATGCCATGGTTATATGTTTAATTACACCCCAAAATATATTTTGCTGCTTCTCCTGAGTACAGGGATACCACATGTGTGAGACTTTTTAGGAGCCCGAAAACCAATCGCCACCTTCAGAATTTCAAAGGGACGTAAATTTCTCATTGCACTTTCTCACTACCTATCACGGTTTCGGAGGCCCTGAAATGTCAAGATAGCACAAACCCCCCCCCCCCCCCAAAATGACCCCATTTTGGAAAGTAGACACTCCAAGCTATTTGCTGAGAGGCATGGTGATCACGTCCATGGAATATTTTATATTTTGCCACAAGTTTTGGGAAAATTTTTATATATATATATATATATATATATTTATATATTTTTTTTTTTTTTTTTTTTGAACACAAAGTTGTCACTAAAAGATAAATTGCTCACACATGCCATGGGTATATGTGAATGACACCCCAAAATACATTCTGCTGCTTCTCCTGAGTACAGGGATACCCCATGTGTGAGACTTTTTGGGAGCCTAGCTGTGTACGGGACCCCGAAAACCAACCACCACCTTCAGGTTTTCTACTGGCGTAAATTGCTTATTTTACTTCCTCACTACCTGTCAGTTTCAGAGGCCATGAAATGCCAAGAAAACACAAACCCCCCCCCCCAAATGACCCATTTTCGGAAAGTAGACACCCTAAGCTATTTGCAGATAGCAAGACGGCCACTAAACTTAATCTGGGACGCAGACAACTTGTTGGGGGGCTGCAAACCACTGATTGAAGTGGTTTACGAGGGGCCGAATTTTGTGGAGCCGGTCATATTCAGGGTCTCCCTGAGGACGACAGAGTTCATTGTCACGGAAGTGCATTAACCGCAGAATTTGCTTGTATCTTGCCATGGAAGCAGAGAACACGGGTATATGGTGAATTGGGTTAGTGGACCAATATAACCGCAACTCACTCCTTTTAGTTATACCCATGTTGAGGGAAAGGCCCAGAAATGTTTTAAATTCGGAAACCGTTATAGGTGTCCAGCCGAATGGTTTGGCAAGGGACGAATTTGGATTGGCGGCGATGAATTGACCAACATATAAATTGCTTTGGTCCACAATAGATCTGTAAAGATCTTGCGTGAAAAAAAGCTCGAAAAAATTAAGGGGAGTAAAATTGGCTGTTTCCATGTAATTACCAGGTTGGGCAGTGAATGAGGGGGGGGGAGTACAGGCGCTGTAGAATCTGTGGGCTGCCAATTAGGATATGCCAGCGCTTCAGGGAGGGCACTATGGTCTCTACGGGCCTGTCTTCGAATTCTGTGGCTGCGGGCCACTACTTGTGCTAGCCACCGCACCAGTTTCAACTGCACTTATGGAACTCGCCACGTCACCAAGTCTTACTGCAGTGCTGGTTTGTCTACGACCAGGGTGTACTAGGCCGCTGGTGCTTGCCAGTTCACCAGAAGTGTGAGCGGCACTAGTACTGGCCCTCTGCTCTATATGCACACCCTGCGATCTCTGCACCTCAGCAACTCCAGAATGGGGTCGGGTACACCTGACGTTAGCAGGGACCCCCCCGTCGTCTGAGCTATCTGTCAGGGATCCACTGCTGTCTACAGGCTCGTATACTGACCCTGATTCTGCCAGTGAGGCTTTACCATCACTCTCATCTGATATGGTCAGTATGCTGTAGACCTCTTCACTACAGTACCACTGTTATGGACATTTTAGCCACTAAATTTACAGGTACACTAGTGTGACTCACAGGTAAAAAAGCAGCTGGTTGTCGAGGACTTTCAAACGCTACAAAAACTGCTAGTGCTAGCAGGGATCAGGCCTGACTCTGCTAACTCTGCGGTTTTGTGTTTTTGGAGGTGACAGTAATCTATTGATTACTGCATTTGCCTGGGTGGGGTGGGCTGAGCGGATGGGCTAAACACAGGTGCTGGCAGGTGTAGTGGGCTATCCTGCTAACGCTGCGTTTTGGGAACGCTAAACTATTGGACACTAGTATAGTTCTGATCAGACCAAAGATATTGATCCGTTCAGATTAGGGATGCACCGAAATGAAATTCTTGGCCGAAGCCGAATAATAATGAAATGCTTGGCCGAAGGCCGAATACCGAACGCGGTGTTTTGCATTTTTTCCATTTATTTTGCCAATTTTTAGGGGGCACGCTGATGGGCACATTTTATGTTAGGGGGCACGCTGATGGGCAAAACAAAACATTTAAATCAGCGTTGCTCTTAACATAAAATATGCCCATTAGCGTGCCCCTTAAAATAAAATATGCCCATTAGCGTGCCCCTTAAAATAAAATATGCCCATCAGAGTGCCCCTTAAAATAAAATATGCCCATCAGAGTGCCCCTTAACATAAAATATGCTCATCAGCATGTCCCTTAGCATAAAATAAGGGACACGCTGATGGCCACATTTTATGTCAAGGGAGCACTCTGTTGGGCACATTTTTTTTTTTTTTTTTTAAGGGGCACTTTATAGGGCACTCTAATGTAATGAGCATGGCAAGTGGCAACAACATATGGCAGTCTGCACACTAATGCTTGTGCAGCTGCCAGCTACCCCCAAATGTGCTCAGCTCCACATCACATACCTGAACTGCAGCCAGAGCCAAAAGCCGCGAACAGGGGGGCGGGGCGTGGACCTAGTGTGAAGGAGCCGCAGTCAGGAGCAGGGGGCGGGACGCGCGCATAACGTCACACCCCCTACTCGCGGCCGGACAGGACACCGGCGGCGTGTGAGAAGGGAGCCGCGAGCCGCAATGAGGAAGGTGAGCGGTCAGGGCGGAAGCTGACATTGTTCGGCTCAAAATTATTCGGCCTTTTGACTTATTCGGCCGAATGCCGAAAGTGCTATTTTCTCTATTTTCGGCCGAATAATGTTCGGCCGCCGAATATTCGGTGCATCCCTAGTTCAGATAGTATACTAGTAATGGAGGTGTATTTGTGTGTGTGTGTGTTACTGGTAATCAAGGGGTTAACTAATATTTCTAACTAAGCGGCGGGGATCTGCGCTGTACTAGACTGACGCTAACTAGCGTTAACGCTAACTAATGTCACCTGTGACACTAATAATAGTGATCAGAAAAAAAAACTACACTATAAAAGTGACACTGTGACAGGACAATGAAGGGGTTAACTGGGGTGATCAGGGGGGGGGGGATCAGAGGGTTAAATCTTTATTGGGGGGGGGGGCTGGCGGGGACCCTAAACCTACTTGGACAGAAAATAATTTGCTAGCGCTAACTCAAGTCACAATCACACTAATACAAAATACAGTAAAACACTATATTACCTGGGGGTGATCAGGGGGTTAAATCTTTATGGGGGGGAGGGGTGGCGGGTACCCTAAACCTACTTGAGACAGAAACTAACTCACTAGTGCTAACTGAAGTCACAATCGCACTATTATAGATACACAGAAAACCGCTATATACCTGTATCTAGTGTGCAATGTGACGGGGTGAAGGGGTTAACTGGGGGTTATCAGGGGGGGGTCGGGGGTTAAATCTTTATTGGGGTGGTCGGCGGGTATCCTAGGCTTAAAAGTAACGGTCGCTAGCGCTAAACCAAGTCACAAGGCACACCAATACAGGAATATAGAAAACTGCTATATACTGTGTATAGTGTGCAATGTGACGGGGTGTAGGGGTTAACTGGGTGGGGTGATCGGGGGTTAAATGTTCCTATCTACGTATGTGTGTGTGTGCTTGGTGCAGTACTCAGTTTGATCCGCTTTCCTCTCTGGAATCCAAGAAGGATTTGGGGAGCGGAGACAGGGTATTTTCTGTGCCTGTGTTTACATTACACAGGCACAGCTAGGTCTGTGATTGGTCAGGACCGATCCGCAGGTCCAGGCCAAAATTCATTGCCCTGGACCTGATAACTGATCGGTTCTGAACTGAATCAGACCATCGGTGGGAGCGCGCCCCAGAGCCCCGGGAACGAGCGACGTAGAGCTACATCGATTTGCCTAGGAGCGGCTGCCTGCCACAGTAAATATACGGCGGACAGTCGTCAAGTGGTTAATGATCATTGTATCACTGTGCTTGATTGGCCAAAAAACTCGCCTGACCTAAACCCCATAGAGAAACTGTGGGGTATTGTTAAGAGGAAGATGAGACACCAGACACAATTTCCTAGCGGCCTTAAGCTTGTCTGCATTGTAGGGTCTAGTGTGTCATCTTCCTCTTGACATGGCTCTGGTGCCCCCATAGCAAGCTGCATGCTGTGGTGGCACTGAACATGAGGGAGGGGCCAGGATCACAGAAGAGGGACCCGAGAAAAGGAGGATCTAGACTGCTCTGTGCAAAACCACTGCAACAGAGCAGGCAAGTACAGCATGTTTGTTGTTTTTATAGGGAACAAAAAAAAAAAACAAGACTTTACCATCAATTTAATGGCTGCCAGATCTCTATCCTCAGTGGAGATAACAGGTTCTTTGAAATTTGAGCTAAATCGAAGGCTATGTATGTGCATTCCTAAGTATTTGCTGCTGCAATGTGTAACTGTTCTAAAAAACTGTCATAGCCTACCTATAATTTTTGAACAGCATAGCCGCTAGACCCGACTTTTGGTGTCCAGTATATGCTATCATTACAGCACTCTGAAAAAAAGTCACTGTTACAAGTTAATTTATTTATCGGATGCACAGGCAAACCACCTTACTTCCATCCTCAAATGCATTTTGTCAATGAGCTTATTCGTATAGTGACTGGTAGAGTAATTCCTGGGTTTAGATTTTACATTTTAGGTTTTAATCTGGTGTACAAGCAGGCTTGTAAAAAGATCACCAGTCCACTAAATGAAGAGTGGGGATGGACTGGATGGATGGACGCTACTGCAGTACCTGGATATAATTTTTTTTTTTTTTTTTGCATCTTCTACTTAGAATATTTTAAGTCATTTTTTTTGATATTTTGTTAGGCTTTAGAGCAGGGTCACTCTGGCTGATGAGGGTCACCTAATCTTTAGTGCAATTAGAAATGTTTATGGGATCGCCATAAACCTGAGAGCGCTTTGATGAAGGTTTTTTTAACTTTTGTCTGGATCCCATCTTCATAGTTGTGAGCAGCTGCTGTCAATGGACTGGGAACCTTTTCAAATTGTTATGCCCAAACTGCAGTTCATGTTTACTCTTGTATCCTGTTTTTGATTGAAAAGGTTTTGCCATGGGTAGCTTTTATCCCCTGTGTAAATATATGCACATTTACGGTACATAATTTTTAAATTTTTATTCTGTCCAGTATATTCATAAAATATGATCATAGTGAGGTCTCATCCTTCCCTTTTTTTTTTTTTTTTTTTTCTTTTTTTTTGATGTGCTTGTTTGTCTTTTAATGCATTTCTTTGTAATACAGCAATTGTTAAACGTGTGACGTATTCTTGCAGAAGCGAAACATTTCTCTTAGCTTGTGGAAAGAGGTCAGTATATTCCGCACTGTGCTCTTCAGCATAACAAACCCCTAGAGGAAACTGCATGGCTAACGCATTTTATTACATAAAATTAGGTCATATACAGTATCTCACAAACTGAGTACACCCCTCACATTTTTTTTTATATTTCTATATCTTTTCATGTGACAACACTGAAGAAATGACACTTTGCTACAATGTAAAGTAGTGAGTGTACAGCTTGTATAACAGTGTAAATTTGCTGTCCCCTCAAAATAACTCAACACACAGCCATTAATGTCTAAAACTGCTGGCAACAAAAGTGAGTACACCCATAAATGAACTTGTCCAAATTGGGCTCAATATTTTGTGTGGCCACCATTATTTTCCAGCACTTCCTTAATCTTTTGGGTGTGGAGTTCACCAGAGCTTCACAGGTTGCCAATGGAGTCGTCTTCCTCTCCTTCATGACGACATCACGGAGCTGGTGGATGTTAGAGACCTTGCGCTCCTCCACCTTAAAGCGGAGTTCCACCCAAAAGTGGAACTTCCGCTTTAGGGAGTCCTGACCCCCCAACATGCCACATTTGGCATGTCATTTTTTGGGGGGGGGGCGGGTACCTGTCAAAACGCGGCGCCCTGGGCGGAAGTTCTCCTCTCCCCCTCCCTCCCTGCAATCTTCTGGGACACGTCAGAGGTCCCAGAAGATTGCCGGCCAATCACGGCGCGCAGCGCGACTCGCGCATGCGCAGTGGGTACCCGGCTGTGAAGCCGAAAAACTGTAACAGCCGGGTGCCCACAGCAGTGATGCCGGCGCCGAGGGAGAGGATCGAGGCTTCCGGCGGCCGCATCGCTGGTCCGTTGGACAGGTGAGTAAATGGCTGGAACTCCGCTTTAAGTTTGAGGATGCCCCACAAGTGCTCGATAGAGTTTAGGTCTGGAGACATGCTTGGCCAGTCCATCACCTTTTACCCTCAGCTTTTTTAGCAAGGCAGTGATCGTCTTGGAGGTGTGTTTGGGGTTATCATGTTAGAATACTGCCCTGCAGCCCAGTCTCAGAAGGTAGGGAATCCTGCTCTGCTTCATTATGTCACCATACATGTTTGCATTCATGGTTCCCTCAATGAACTATAGCTCCCCAGTTCCGGCAGCACTCATGCAGCCCCAGACCATGACTCTCCCACTACCATGCTTGACTGGTAGGAAAGACACACTTGTCTTTGTACTCCTCACCAGGTTGCCGACACACACACTTGACACCATCTGAACTAATGGGCCATACACACTATCAGATTATCTGAAGACTTTTGTCTGTAGACTTACCAAAACCATATAATATGAGGTCAAACCTAAACACTTTCAATTTGTATGCAATCCGGCAGGCCCTTGCACTACATAGAAAAGGTAAATCTGAAGGAAAAAGTCTTCAGATAATCTGATAGTGTGTATGGCCCTTAAATAAAGTTATCTTGGTCTCATCAAACCACAGGACATGGTTTCAGTATTCCATGTCCTTATGCCCCGTACACACGTGCAGATTATCTGAAGACTTTTGTCTGCAGACTTACCAAAACCATATAATATGAGGTCAAACCTAAACACTTTCAATTTGTATGCACTACATAGAAAAGGTAAATCTGAAGACAAAAGTCTTCAGATAATCTGCACGTGTGTACGGGGCATTAGTCTGCTTATCTTCAGCAAACTGCGGCCTTTCTTGTGCATCATCTTTAGAAGAGGCTTCCCTTTGGGATGATAGCCATGCAGACCAATTTGATGCAGTGTGCGGCGTATGGTCTGAGCACTGAGTGAACCCCACCCCTTTCAACCTCTACAGCATTGCTGGCAGCAACCTCTGGATATAACGCTGAGCACGTACGCTCAACTTCTTTGGTCGACCATGGCGAGGCCTGTTCTGAGTAGAACCTGTCCTGTTAAACCGCTTTATGGTCTTGGCCACCATGCTGAAGCTCAGTTTTAGGGTCTTGGCAATCATATAGCGTAAGCCATCTTTATGTAGAGCAACAATTCTTTTTTTCAGATCCTCAGACAGTTCTTTGCCATCAGGTGCCATGTTGAACTTCCAGTGACCAGTATGAGAGAGTGAGAGTGATAACACCAAATTTAACACACCTGCTCACCATTCACACCTGAGACCTTGTAACACTAATGACTCACATGACATCGGGTAGGGAAAATGGCTAATTGAGCCTAAATTTGGACATTTTCACTTAGGGGTGTACTCTGTTTTTGCCAGTGGTTTAGACATTAATGGATGTGTGTTATTTTGAGGGGACAGCAAATTGACATTTATATAAGCTGTACACTACTTTACATTGTAGCAAAGTGTCATTTTTTCAGTGTTGTCACATGAAAAGATATAATAAAATATAATATAATAAAATATTTACAAAAAAGTGAGGGGTGTACTCACTTTTGTGAGATATTGCATGTACCTTCTAATATCCCAGCAAGATCCGAAACCTGTTTATATAATATATAATATATATTGTTCAGCTGTGCTTTGAAGACTGGCCATACACAAAGGGAAACATTCTTGCAAGTGTGGATGGCATAGACGGAAGGTGCGTTAAAACAAATTAAATAAAATGATTGCACCGTTGTATTATATGACCATATTTCAGATCCAAAATCTGAAATTGCATGCAGCTGAACGGGCAGAGTAAAACTTAAGCCCATGGTCCTCTTTTCTAATTATATAAATGCATTTTTTTTTCCTTTTGGTTTTCAGCTCCATTTTCACAGTAGAGTAGTGTATTGAAATGCCAACGAGCTGCAAACATATCTTGTTTACTTTCCAGTCCACCCACTCATTGCTTCTGACTGCAGACAATCTTTCCTAAATAGTGTATGTGATCCAGCTTGCTCTGTGCTCGGAGGCCTGTCTGGCCACAGGGAGACTTTATAAAAAGTGTGTGTATATATATGTGTGTGTGTGTGTGTGTGTGTGTGTGTATGTGTGTATGTGTATATGTGTATATATGTATATGTATGTATGTATATATATATATATATATACACACACAATTTTGACTTGATATACAAGTAGCGTCATGTCACAACTGAGTATAAAAGAGAAGAGCGGTCCCTCTAAGTGTAGCAATATTGTTACATTTAATGAAGGTTCAATATTTAGCAGCTCACATGGTTGATGATTAAAACCGGCACATCTAAGTATGCAGGCAACCGGGGTAAAGTTGTCCATATAGACCATCCTCCGCACTGCCATCTTCATCACACCCTTCCACGCTGCGCTCCACGAGCGATTCAAAGTCTCACTTTCAGATCACTCTACTGCAGGGTAGTCTTCCCAATCACAATTGCAGACTGACATCTGTGAGAGCCAGTGGTTCAGAAAATGGTCTATGTGGACAGCTTTACCCCAGATGCCTGTTTACTTAGATGTGCCTGTTTAATCATCAACCATGTAAGTTGCTAAATGTTGTACCTTCATTAAATGTCCCCATACTGCTACACTTGGAGGCGCCTCTCTTCTCTTTATACTCTATATACTCTGTAGCTCCTGCTGGATTTTGCTTCTAATCCCCTTGTGGAGGCTGCCATTTGTGGATGGACATTTTATGATGACACAACCTATCACATTGCTATAATCTTTGTATATAGACTAGGGCTGAGCGATATTGGAAAAAAAGTTCATTGCGATATTTTTTTTCCCAACGATATATATTGCGTTATTGAGAGAGCCATCAATCCAGGCTAAATTCAGGGTTAATGTTACTGTAGGGATTCAGTGCAGCAGCCTTCTTCTGATTGTACCATACAGGGCCAGCCAGGGTTAATGTTACTGTAGGGATTCAGTGCAGCAGCCTTCTTCTGATTGTACCATACAGGGCCAGCCAGGGTTAATTTTACTGTAGGGATTCAGTGCAGCAGCCTTCTTCTGATTGTACCATACAGGGCCAGCCAGGGTTAATTTTACTGTAGTAGGATTTGGGAAGTAGTGCAGCAGCAGCCTTCTTCTAAATGTCATTGCAGTTGCACCATACAGGGCAGGCCAGGGTTAATGGCAATGTAGGGAACTGGGTGGACACTCCAGGGAACTGCAGGTTAATAAGATGACAGTGTGACTGTGCTGTGGAACTTAGGCAGAGAAATCGTGACTTACAGTGGTGGTAGAAGAATACAGCTGACATCCGTCCCACATATTATGTCTGCCCCTGCAGCTCTCCTGACCGGGCGGTGAGCACGGCACAGCAAACCAATCACGTCGTGAGTAGCGGCACAGCGAACCAATCAGGTGTGCAGGCACGCGTGATTGGTTCCCTGTGCCGCTGCTCACCGCTCATTCAGGAGAGCTGCAGGACAGACTTAACATGCAGGATAGTCGGGCTGTATTCTTCTACCTTCCTTCACTGTGAGTCCCCAATATCGGCTGATCCGGCGATGTGAATATCGCCCACGCCCGCAGTACGATATTCGATGTTACATCGAATATCGTTCAGCCCTAATATAGACTATAAACTGAAAGACTTATAAATAAATGGTTGTGGAACGAATCATCTGAGTTTCCTTATTTCTTATGGGAAAATTCGCTATGAGTGCTTTGGATTACAAGCATGTTTCTGGAACGAATTATGCTCGCAATCAAAGGTTTTAGTGTGTGTGTGTGTATGTGTATGTATATGTATATATATATATATATATATATATATATATATATATATATATATATATATATATATATATATATATATATATATATATATATATATATATATATATATATATATATAATAACACCGTTGTGCTCATAAGTTTACGTATCCTGGCAGAATTAGATTTTTCCGAGTATATGAATGAGAACCTAAAACCTTTTAACTTTTCTTTCATTCATGGTTAGTGTTTGGCTAAAGCCATTTATTATCAATCAACTGTGTTTAGTCTTTTTGAATCGTAATGACAACCGGAACTATCCAAATGACTCTGATGAAAAGTTTACATACCCTGGTGATTTTTGGCCTGATAACATGCACACAAGTTGACACAAAGGGGTTTGAATGGCTATTAACCGGTTGCCGACTGCTCACAGTATATTTACTGCGGCAGTCAGCCCCGGCCAGGCAGAGTGACGTAGGTCTACGTCGCTCGCCTGTCACTCCTTTTAGAGCCAATAGCGGGCGAGCGTGCGCCCGCCTCGGCTCGTTCAGAGGAGTGCAGGCGTGTGACTGGCGGACCCGATGTCCGCCGGTCACACTACGATCGCCGGTACAGCTCCATTCTCCCCTGTGTAAAAATGAAGATCAGACGGTTCTACTATGTAGAACCGTTGATCTTTGTTTTTACACTAGGAGACCTGTCCCACTACAGTTAGAAACACGCCCCTAGGACACACTTAACCCCTCCCTGTCCAATACAGTTAACCCCTTCCCTGCCAGTGTCATTTTTGCAGTAACAGTGCATATATATAGCACTGATTACTGCAGTAATGTCACTGGTACCCCCAAAAGTGTCAATGTTAGTCAAGGGTCCGATCTGTCCGCCGCAATGTCGCAGTACCGCAAAAAAAATCGCAGATCGCTGCCATTACTCGTTAAAAAAAAACACCAAAAATGACAGAAATCTTTCCCTTTGTTAGTAAACGCGATAACTTTTGCGCAAACCAATCAAAATACGCTTTTTGGGATTTTTACCAAACATATGTAGCGTAAAACAATTTGGCCGAAAATGTTAAAAAATTTTGATTTTTACATTTTTTTGGGGGGGAATTTCATATAAAAAAAAAGTGAAAAATATTGTTATTTTTGCAAAAATTACGCTCTTTTTTTGTTTATAGCGCATGATCAAAAAATTGCACAGGTGATCAAATACCACCAAAAGAAAGCTCTGTTTGTGGGGAAAAAAAGGACGTGAAATTCATTTAGGTACAGCGTCGCACGACCGCGCAATTGTCCGTCAAAGTCACGCAGTAAAAAATCGCAAAAAACCCCCTGGTCAGGAAGGGGGTAAAATCTTCCGGGGCTTAAGTGGTTAAAGGCTTGTAATTAGTGTGTGTGTGTGTGTGTGTGTATACAAAAGATCAATGAGTTTCTGGACTCCTGACAGGCCCTTGCATCTTTCATCCAGTGCTGCACTGACTTTTCTGAATTCTGAGTCATGGGGAAAGCAAAAGAAATATCAAAAGTATCTGTGGGAAAAGATAGTTGAACTGTATAAAACCGGAAAGTGATATAAAAAATAACTAAGGAATTGAGAATGCTAATCAGCAGTGTTCAAATTCTAATCAAGAAGTGGAAAATTAGGGGTTCTGTTGAAACCAAACCATGGTCAGGTAGGCCAACTAACATTTCAGCCACAACTGCCAGGAACATTTTTTAGATGCAAAGAAAAACCCACAAATAACTTCAGGTGAAATACAGGACTCTCTGAAAACATGTGGTGTGGCGGTTTCAAGATGCACAATAAGGAGGAACCTGAATAAAGATGGGCTGCGTGGTCGAGTCGCAAGAAGTAAGCCATTACTACGCAAATGCCACAAAGTATCCCACTTACAATACACCAAATGGCACAGAGACAAGCCTCAAACCTTCTGGCATAAAGTAATTTGGAGTGCTGAGACCAAAATTTAGCTTTTTGGCCACTAACCTCAATGCTACATATGGAGAGGAGTCAACAAGGCCTATGATGAAAGGTACACCATTCCTACTGTGAAACACGGAGGTAGATCGCTGATGTTAGGGGATGTGTGAGCTACAAAGACACAGGAAATTTGATCAGAATTGATGGCAAGATGAATGCAGTATGTTATCAATAAATACTGGAGGAAAATTTGCATTCATCAGCCCGGAAGCTGCGCATGGGATGTACTTGGACATTCCAACATGACAATGATCCTAAACACAAGGCCAAGTCGATCTGTCATTGGCTACAGCAGAATAAAGCAAAGGTTCTGGAGTGGCCATCTCAGTCTCCTGACCTCAATATCATTGAGCCACTCCGGGGAGATCTCAAACATGCAGTTCATGCAAGACAGCCCAAGAATTTACAGGGACTGGAGGCTTTTTGCCAGGAAGAATGGGCAGCTTTACCATCTAAGAAGATAAAGAGCCTCAGCCACAAATACACAAAATACTTCAAGTTGTCATTGATGTTAAAGGGGGCAATACACGGTATTAGGAACTGGGTTATGTAAACATTTGATCGGGGTCATTTGGGTTGTTTCTGTTGTCATTATGATTTAAAGAGTAAACACAGCTGATTAAAAATAAATGGCTTCAGCCAAACACTAACCATGAGTGAAAGAAAAGTTTGTCTTTTCATATATTCATATTCTCTGAAAAAATGGCCAAGAAAGCATAAATTCTGCCAGGGTATCCAAACTTATGAGCACAACTGTGTGTGTGTGTGTGTGTGTGTGTGTAATAAATAAATATATATATGTATATGTGCATGCATATATACCATACACAGTTGTGCTCATAAGTTTACATACCCTGGCAGAATTTGATTTTTTGGCCATTTTTCAGAGACACACTTCAAGAGGTAGTCACCTGAAATGGTCTTCCAACAGTCTTGAAGGAGTTCCCAGAGATGCTTAGCACTTGTTGGCCCTTTTGCCTTTACTTTGTGGTCCAGCTCACCGGCCCAAACCATCTCGATTGGGTTCAGGTCCGGTGACTGTGGAGGCCAGGTCATCTGGCGCAGCACCCGATCACTCTCCTTCTTGGTCAAATAGCCCTTACACAGCCTGGAGGTGTGTTTGGGGTCATTGTCCTGTTGAAAAATAAATGACCGCAAACCGGATTGAATAGCATGCCGCTAAACTAATAGCATGCCAACTAAACGCAAACCGGATGGAATAGCATGCAGCTGCAAGATGCTGTGGTAGCCATGCTGGTTCAGTATGCCTTCAATTTTGAATAAATCCCCAACAGTGTCACCAGCAAAGCACCCCCACACCATCACACCTCCTCCTCCATGCTTCACGGTGGGAACCAGGCATGTAGAGTCCATCCGTTCACCTTTTCTGCGTCGCACAAAGACACGGTGGTTGGAATCTCAAATTTGGACTCATCAGACCAAAGCACAGATTTCCACTGGTCTAATGTCCATTCCTTGTGTTCTTTAGCCCAAACAAGTCTCTTCTGCTTGTTGCCTTTCTTTAGCAGTGGTTTCCTAGCAGATATTCTACCATGAAGGCCTGATTCACACAGTTTCCTCTTAACAGTTGTTCTAGAGATGTGTCTGCTGCTAGAACTCCGTGTGCCATTGACCTGGTCTCTAATCTGAGCTGCTGTTAACCTGCGATTTCTAAGGCTGGTGACTCGGATGAACTTATCCTCCGCAGCAGAGGTGACTCTTGGTCTTCCTTTCCTTGGGCGGTCCGCATGTGAGCCAGTTTCTTTGTAGCGCTTGATGGTTTTTGTGACTGCACTTGGGGACACTTTTTCAAAGTTTTCCCAATTTTTCCGACTGACCCTCATTTCTTAAAGTAATGATGGCCACTCGTTTTCCTGTACTTAGCTGCTTTTTTCTTGCCATAATACAAATTCTAAAAGTCTATTCAGTAGGACTATCAGCTGTGTATCCACCTGACTTCTGCACAACACAACTGATGGCACCAACCCCATTTATAAAGCAAGAAATCACACTTAATAAACCTGACCGGGCACACCTGTGAAGTGAAAACCATTTCAGGTGACTACCTCTTGAAGTGTGACTCTACAATTTCCATAGTCATGAAAATAAAGAAAACTCTTTGAATGAGAAGGTGTGTCCAAACTTTTGGTCTGTACTGTGTGTGTGTGTGTATATGTATGTATGTATGTATGTGTGTGTGTGTGTGTGTGTGTGTGTGTGTGTGTGTGTGTATGTATATATATATATATATATATATATATATATATATGTGTGTATATATATATATATATATATATATATATATATATATATATATATATATATATAGTGACGGTATGCGAGGTGAGATAGTAGATAATCGCTATATTTCACCTCGCATACATTCTGTGGTGAGAGACTGAACCCGAATCCAGCCCGGGTTTTTCCAGCCTCCGTGACAGGCTAGGTTCCGGTCCGGAGATTGTAAGTTACCTGAGTCCATGCTCAGGTGGACTTTAAATTAACAGGAAAAGAGCACAGAAATGCTCTGGCCTGAGACTCAGAAGGGGATCTGAGAGAGGAGCTCTATTTGGACTTTGAAAAGTTTGCTTTGCCATGTGGTTTTTGTGGGTGATGGGGACCAGCCCCACACTGTATAGTAAGGAAAATTCCTGTATAGTTTAGCGCCGGACGGCAAGGATTTATTTTACTGTTGTTTGTTTCATATTGGCAAACCTCTGATTCTCCCAATATAAATATATATATATATATATATATATATATATATATATATATATATATATATATATATATATATATATATATATATATATATATATATATATATATATATATATATAGTGTGTGTGTATATACTCTCTCTTCAGGCATTCTTATATCTGACCGTATTGGCTTATTCTTCCTTTTTTTTTCTAATGTTGGGTTTAAAAAACAGCTGCCTTAAATTAATACTTTAAACCCGATGGTTTAAAGCTTACAGTTGGGTCATATATATTTGGACACTGGCACAATTTTGTCAATTTATGCCACCAGAATAAAATTTAAAATGCAACAATCCAACTGAATTTTGAAGTGCAAACTTTCAGCTTTAATTCAAGGGGTTGAACATAAATATCGTACAAATTTTAGGAACTGCAACCATCTTTATAAAGTCCCCCAATTTTCAACGGCTCAAATGCAATTGGGCAAATGATTAAAATCATAAAATGTTTATTTTTATTTTTTTTGTTGAGAATCCTTTAGCGCCGGTTCACACTGCAGCGACGCTACTTCGCACCGCGACCTCCGAGGTCGCGGTGCGAGCAGCGCGCCGCTACCTCGGAGCGGCCGCCACGGACTTCATAACATTGAAGTCTATGGCGGTCGCCTCCGGGTCGCCCCAAAGAAGCTCCGGACCCTTTTTCTAGGTCGGAGCGACTTGTGTCGCTCCTATTAGAACGGGTCCGCAGCTTCCCAATGGGAGGCGACCTGTGGCGACAAGGTCGCCTCACAGGTCTCCCTAGTGTGAACCAGCACTTACTGCCGATGACTGCCTGGATCCCATGGATATTACCAAAGACCATTTCCTCCTTTCTGATGCTTTGCCAGGCTCTATCTGCAGCAGTTTTCAGTTATTCTGCCTTAAGTTTTGCCTTCAGCAAGTAAAATTCATGCTCAAATGGGTTGAGATCAGGTGATTGACTCGGCCATTGCAGAATATTCCACTTCTTTTACTTCAAAAGCTCCTGGGTTGCTTTTGCAGTGTGTTTTGGATCATTGTCCATCTGTACTGTGAAGCGCTGTTCAATCAACTTTGCTGCGTTTGGCTGAATCTGGGATGACCGTATCTAAACACTGCAGAATTCATCCGGCTGCTTCTGTCTTCTGTAACATCATCAATAAACACCAATGACCCAGTGTCACTGGAAGTCATGCATGCCCATGCCATCACACTGCTTCCACCATGTTTTACAGAGGACGTTGTGTGCTTTGGCTCATGAGCTGTAACATGTCTTCTCCACACTTCTTTTTTTTTTTTTCTTCCCATCATTCTGGTACAGAATAATCTTAGTTTCATCAGTCCAAAGAATACTTTTCCACAATTAGTCTGGCTTTTTTTTAGTAGTTTTTTGGCAAATGTCTAATCTGGCTTTTTCTATTCTTCAGGCTTATGAATGGTTTGCACCTTGTGGTGAACCCTATGTATTTGTCCTCATGAAGTCTTCTCTTAATTGTAGACTTCGACAATGATACACCCACCTCCTGGAGAGTGTACTTCACTTGTCTGGATGTTGTGAATGGGTTTTTCTTTACCATAGAGAGGATCCTGTGATCATCCACCGCTGTTGTCTTCCGTGGACCTTCGGGCCTTATGTTGCTGAGCTCACCAGTACGTTCTCCTTTCCTCAGAATTTACCAACTGTTGATTTGGCCACTGCTATCTCTATGATAGATTTGTTTCATTTTTGAAGTCTTACCAATGGCCTGTTTCACTTTCATGGACTGCTCCTGTGAATGCATGATGTAGGTTCACAGCAGTAGATTCCAAATGCAAATACTAGGGATGCACCGAAATTTCGGCCACCGAAATTATCGGCCGAAAATGAGCCTATCCCATTTCGGCCGATAATGGGTTAACATTGCCGAAATTAATATGGCCGCCGTGAGGAAGGGGAGGAGGGTGCAGCGCAGGGCAGATTTTCAAAGTCACGCCTCTGGCCGGCCGCCCGCCCCTCAATGACGTCCCTACTATGATCTGTGCATTAATGAAGTGACATTCCAGGCAGGAGGGCGGGGTGAGCGGCCGCTAATAGATAGAACTATGTGATCCTTCCCTGTCAACTCAGCGGGACTGTGTGTAAATGAGAGCTGACCTGACACCAGGCGGGGGGGGGGGGGTGGGGCGAGCGGCCGCTTATAACTAGAACTATGTGAGAGCTTCACTTCCCTGTCAGGCATATATCTCCTCTGACAGGGAAGTGAAGCTCTCACATAGTTCTAGTTATTAGCGGCCGCTCACCCCGCCCGGTGTCAGGTCAGTTCTTATTCACACACAGTCCCGCTGACAGGGAAGGATCACATAGTTATATCTATTAGCGGCCGCTCGCCCCGCCCCCCCCGCCCGGAGTGTCAGTTAATTCATGTACATCGTGCCGCTGACAGGGAATTGAAGTGAAGTGAAGGCTCACATAGTGACAGCTATTAGCGGGCACTCGCCCGCCCTCCCGCCCGGTGTGTCACTTCATTCATGTACAGATCGTAGTAGTAGTGACATCACCGGGAGGCGGCCGGCCAAAGGCGGGACTTTTGAATAATGGACACCGTGACCGGAGAAAGCTGAGTGAGTAGGAGAGGGACGCGGGGGGGGGGGGGTGATAGCTGAGGCAGCTTACCATTGGTATTAGTATTATGCAGCATGAGGGGGGTTAATGTATTGTCACTGCTGGTCACTGCTGCATTAGTGACCGACCAGTGGCAGTTAATTAACCCCTTTGTGCTGCATTCGTGCAACCAGTATCAGTGCAACCAGTGTTAATTAACACTGATACTGGTTGCACTAATGCAGCACAAAGGGGTTAATTAACTGCCACTGGTTGGTCACTAATGCATCAGTGACCAGCAGTGGCAATACATTAACCCCCTCATGCTGCATTATACTGCATAATACAAATACCATTGGTAATTTAAATTAACCACTTGCCAACCCATCACAGTACATATACTGTGACAGGGTGGCAGCGACACGTGTACGTCGCTGCCTGTTTTTGGTGTATGCCCCTGTTCCATCTATTTTAAAATTATTTAGGGGAAAAAGTCATATTCGGTTTCGGTTTTCGGCCAAGGGCATCCTGCATTTTCGGTTTCGGCCCAAAATTTTCATTTCGGTGCATCCCTAGCAAATACCACACACAATAAACTCCAGACCTTTTACCTGCTTATTTGATGAAGAAATAATGGAGTAGCCCACATGCCATGAAACCACTTTTTGATTAGATTGTCCAATTACTTTTGGTTCTTTGAAAAAGGTGGATGGCTATTAAGAGCTGGAATTTCTAAACCCTTCCTCTGAGTTGGATGTACATACACTCAAATTATACCGGAGTTTGCACTTTCAGCCCATATCTATTCTATAACCAATAGCTTGAAAATTGTTTTTGTAAATACCTAAAAAAAAAAAAAATAAATTGTGTCCAAATATATATATATATATATATATATATATATATATATATCTGTACTTTCTAGGCAAATACTAACCCCTCTTCCTCCCACCCCCCTCTTAATGATTGCTTGCATGACCCCCAAAAAACGAAATGCCCCTTTTACCCAAGCTAAACCTGCAGTCCTGTGATGATCTAGTCAGGCTTCTTCTTCTCTTCAATTTACATAAGGGTAATATCTTCCGTTGTGATAGCATTCTGTACTGTATATCACAGGCCCTCTTTTTAAGGAAACATCAGAGGTCTATTGGAACACTGTCACCTCAGGACCCTGAAGAAGCTGATGAAGCCCAGATCCTGCTTGATCAGCTCCTTCCCCGGCCACAGCAACCAAGGATTGCTCTGTGTGGAAGCAAAATGAACTTCATGAAATGTCTGTGTGACATTTCAGTAAAGCTTGGGTTGAAATAAAAAATTGGGGGAATAGTGCAGTGATCCCGCTGGACCACACCAGCCACTGCGTTACAACACAGCGGCTTTTGTGAATGGGCCCTGAGTGCTGACCTCACTTGAACATGCACAGTTTCTTATACATTCATAGCTTCCTGGCTGTGACGAGATTTTGCAAGCGTCTTTCTGTAATAACATCAACCGAAAACACCGGCTTGTGTGAGGCTTATTTCTGAATCCTATGTGACCGGCATTGTCATAGGGATTGCTTACTCCACCATGAGAATGGATTCATAGCAACTTGGAATCCAAAGCAATGTTTGAAACGTTCTGGTCTGTGCATTGTGGGTGGAAGCAGGGTTATGTAAGCTAAGTGCTGGAAAGCTTCCAAAAAGGCACCGAATTAAAGCAGAAGTACAGCCTATTACCTTAAATTCTTCCCTTCCATCATTAATGTGAGTGGAATTCAGCCTTATGAGGCAAAATGAAAAAAATTCTATTTTTTCTACCTTTATTTTGAAGTTTTCAGTGCTGTCACATGACTTCAATTCCTCTTCCTGCTGAGTCAAAGAGCAGCAAGTGGGTGTGGTTACTCAAATCGAGGGACACTGAATGGGAGGAGTTGATCATAGGTTCCCGCCCAGTGTTCTCTCATCAGTAAGCATGCATTATACATCCTAATGCATGAGAAATTGAAGAAATAAAAGCCAATCACACAGGACTGGGGGGGGGGGGGGGGAGTTGCACATATACAGTATAGCTGTGCTGGGCTTGGAACGAAGACTACCTTAGAAGAAGAAAGCTGGACACACGAGGGAGGGGGGGGGGGGCTGTCCGTATAGCTCAGCGCACAGTCTACAATATTATTAGTACAGGCAACCACACTTGTCTACGTTTCCACGAGTGCGACTTTGGACACACAAAGTCGCATGACAAGTCGCAGCCCATTTATTTCAATGGCACTCGCTCCCATCTATGGAACTTTGAAAATTAGCGACCTTGAAAAGGTACTTGCACTACTTTGATGCGACTTTGATCCAAGAGTGTGTCAAGTTGGATCAAAGCTGCACACAGTCACACTCCAAAGTCGCACTCTAGCCTAGTGGCTACGTTTCCACTAGTGCGACTCTTTAAGTTGTGCAATTTACAGTGCAGCTTTGATCCAACTTTACACTCTCTGGATCAAAGGCGCATTAAAAGTTACAACAAAGTAATGCAGGCACCTTTTTCAAAGTCGCTGATTTTCAAAGTGGTATAGAGGCCTCTGCACAAGTGTACCTCTGTTTGGACATTTTGGCCAATAAATTTATAGGTACCTAGTGTAACTCGCAGGTAAAAAAAGCCCCTGGTTGGCAAGGACTGTTTGAACTGCTACGAAAAAATGTAACTGCTAGTGCTAGCAGAGATCAGGCCTGACTCTTAACGCTGCGGTTTAGTGTGCTGTTTATTGAAAGTGACAGTAATCTGCTGATTCTGCACTTCTTGGGTGGCGGAGGGGTTAAATGTAGGTGCTGGCAGGTGTCGGGGCTGATCCTGCTAACGCTGCGTTTTGGGAACACTAGTATAGTTCTAATCGGATCAAAGATATTGATCCATTCAGACATAGTAATGGAGGTGTTTAGTGTGTGTCACTGGCAATCAAAGGGTTAAAATGTAGTACAAAATATGTGGCGGGCAATAACGCTGTCCTGAATTGACGCTAACTGATGTCACCTGTGACACTAATACAGTGATCAGTACATTTTATCTGCACACTGTATAGTGTGCACTGATGGAGTTAAATGGTTAATTGACCAGGGGGTTAAATGTGTGCCTAATGTGTACTGATTGTGTACTTATGGTAGATGTTATCTCTCACCCCGAAACCGAAAAGGTCTCCAGGAGAGCACTTTATATATCGTTCGTATCCTGTGCCTGTGTTTACATTACACGGGCACAGGATGTTCTGCCATTGACCAGAACTGATCAACAAGTCCAAAAATCACTGAAACGGAACAACGCGGGGGATGCGCGCACGCCCCTCCCCAGCCCCGCACACAACCGACGTACCCATACAGCGATTCACGCAGCCGAGCCAATCTGCTGCAGTAGATCTACGGTGGGCGGTCGGCAAGTGGTTAAAGATATTTAAAGAGGTTGTAAACTCGTTAAAAGTTTTTTTTTTTTTTTTTCTTTTGCAACCTGCAAGAGAATTGCATAATGAGCTAGTATGCATCGCATACTAGCTCATTATGAAATACTTACCTTAGAACGAGCCCCCGCCGTGCCGCTCTCTTACCTGTATGACGAGCGACATATTCAGTCGCCCGTCTTCCGGGATCGCAGCATCCGGCCATCTGATTGGCCGGAGCCGCGGTGACGTCACTCCTGCGCGCGGGAGCCGACGGTCACGGCACGGGGCTCTGAAGGAACGGCACGATCAGCCGTTCCTTCAGAGCGCATGCGCCAGTGACGTCACTGGCTGCATTAAAGGTAAATATCTCCTAAACCGTACATGTTTAGGAGATATTTACAGTACCTATAGTTAAGCCTTATCATAGGCTTACCTATAGGTACAACTTCCTGAGGAGGGTTTACTTCCTCTTTAACATACTATTAATAGGAAAAATGTCATTTTTGACTGGAGTTTCCCTTTAAGCAAGGACAGAGAGAAAGGACCTACAAAAAAAAAAAGCAATTATGCTTTAAAAATTTGCCTCATTTACTGTCGTGTCGACTAAGCACTTGCTTGTTTGTCAGTAAGGATTTGACTTGTTATGGCTGTAGAGTAGTGGTGCACTGAAATGAAAATTAAGGATGTGCTTGGCCGAAAACCAAAATGAACAGTTTAAAAAAAAATAAAAAAAAATGCAATGAAGTCAATGGGGAGGCATTTTTGCAGTGAAATGAGGGGGGGGGGGCGATTTTGCAGTGAAATCAATGGGGGGGAGGCGATTTTGCAGTAAAGTCAATGGGGGGGGGGATTCTGAATTGAGGTCAATGGGGGGAGGCGATTCTGAATTTAGGTCAATGAGACGCAGCATGCCATTATCGGCAGTTTTTTTTCTATTGGCGAAACGCTGATAACCTGAAAACTCTGCGCCCTATATGTCTGTGCATCCCTAATGTGGAGTAAAGGGTTTAATTCCGCATTAAAAGCAGGTATAATCTAATTCAAACCACTGCAGTCATCCATTCAATATGTATATAAATAGCGTATTCAAACCTCCAGTGTTGCCATATAGAGAGGGAGAGATAAACACTCTCATGGTGCAGTATTTCAAATCATTTATTTAAAAAAGAAGGTTGTATTGCACTTACATCAAAAAAGGCAGGGGTCTGCATGTTTTGTATAGGAATTGCTGGTTTGCGCTCCACCTGCGTTCCAGCTGACTGGAATTGACTGATCTCAAATACCACCCAACGCCGTTTTTGTTAGTGTATGTCTGACATCCTCAGGGGGTTAATTTGTTATTCACGTGTCGTGTGGGATTATTTATGGACTTCACAATTTTTGTGTATTTTCTATCATTTAAATGAAGATGTACTCATTCGTCTATTCACTATATAGATATGTATTTTATGATGCAAGAGCGTGGTTCCCTTGTTTCTTTTCACGGTATAGGTGTTTTTTACACTTTACAACATATGTAGTTATATTGTATATTGTAGTTTATTTTGGTTATTGATTTGCTTGGGTTTAGAACCTTTTGGTTCCTATATTTTCTTTGATATAACATATACTCTTAATACATTTGTGTTGCAGACTCCCCATAGGCATACGGTTTTATGGTCCATCACTGATCAGTCAAAATCGGTTTGTGGAAATTGAAATCAAGAATAATGTAGCACTAAAAATATAATACCTCTAACATAAACAAATGCAAAATAATAAATCTGTCACCTTGACCAAATGGTGACATACATAAACCCGCAAACTCAAATATGTGCATTTTGTGTTTGGTACGTTCAACACAAAAATGTCATCAGTTGCCTCTGATGAAGTCGGTATGATGTAACGCTTAGGTGGAACCAGCGCTGCACATCAGATTAGCGCTGCACAACATATTTCTGCTGTATTACACAATCCTCCGTGTTCAAGTCCCGAGCAGTGATTACAGGTTAAGGAGCTGAGCTTCCTCTGTGTGGAGAAGACAGGTCTGGCTCTTCTCACTGGCCGCTGCTGACTTTTTAAGTTGTTTTTTGAGGTAGACTAAGCTCCTTTTAATCAGCCATAGACCGAATATTGGCCAGTTTAGCAGGGACTGGCTGATATTCGAACTATGTATAGGTAGGCTTAATGTACCCAAGTTGCTCGATTTTTTTTTTTTTTTTTTTTTTTTTTTTTTTTTTAACTTGGGTACCACCATCATGTCAGATTTGACATGCAATTATTGCTAGCAGCTATTATAGCCGCTAGCTATAATCACTGTGTCTTCCTGTGGGGACAGCTGCACTGCTGGGAGAACACAATGGCTCCCCGGGAGGGATTCCCTCATTAACACTGACTGTGTTGATGGTGGAAACAAGTGATTTTCTTCCCTGCAACCAGTGGTTGCAAGAAAGCAAATCGCTCTGTCTATGGCCGGCTTTAGGGTTATGAGCGTTAAAGGTTCTTTTCTCTTGCGGCGTCTTGACAGTCGCCGCCCATCCATATTATCCTTCACTAGTGGGTAATGGCGCCCTCTGCAGGAGTAAGCTAGGCAGTTAGAAATGTTAATAAAAAACTTTTCTATACTTGGGACACACCTCTAGGGGGCTGACCCCAGCCATTATCCTGATCCAGTGACCACTGGTCCTCAGTTTTATGCTGCCTAGCGTCAGGAGTAGGCTAGCTCTTCCTTGCTGGGTCCTAGTGTCTCCGTTTTCTTTTTTTTTTTTCTAAAATTATGTATTTTTCTTCTGAAAATAGTTTTTTATTTCTCTCACTATTGCTAGTTAGTCAGGGACTTTTTCCTGGAGAACTACAAGTGACTGCAGAGCTGGGTCTCGCACTGGGTAATATAGATCCTTATGGAGTCCCAGCCTGCCAACGAGCGTCGCAGGTTACTGGTGTGCCCAGGCCTCGCAACGACAGTGCCCCTTGGAATGGGGACGAGCTTGCGTCGAGGGCGTCTCCACTCCGGAACGCCTACGTGTTGCTAGCGTCCCTCCTTGGCTGACGGCACCCCCACTTAAGGTGGGAGGTCTTCCGTGCCCGCTTTCCTGGACTGGGGAGTACTGATACCCCCTTGTCCCTGGGACTAGGACATTTAGGGGGGTTTGTGGGCCCACTCTTGGGGGATGGCAGGGCTGGTGGTCTCTGTGGGACCCCCCTTCTGGCCGGCTTAGTGTATTTTTCCCTTCCTGCCTGGCCCTGCTGAGGGCGCTGTGTGGGGGGGGCTCCATAGCTGTGAGGGGGTTCCCCTGTGGTGGCCAGATCGCATGTATATGCTTAATTTGGTGCAGTTTAGCGCGGCCGCCATTTTGGATGTGGGCAGGTGGCTGAGCTCTGTGTGTGGGCAGCAGCCATTTTAAGATCTTGTCCTGGTGCTGATCGGGCGCCATCTTGGCTAAGGGCACATGCCTATTAAGGGAAAGTGGCCATCTTGCCGGTGACTTTTTACATTGAGTTTCATTAGGCACCATTTTATTGTGGCTCAGGGGCTAGGCCTCTAGGGACGTGAGCTCACTTCATCCTTTCCTTCCATTTTCTCACTGAGCAGCGTGTGACAGTTTCGGACACTTGAGGGGGGGGGATTTTTACTAATGCCAAGGGCACTTTTCTGCCAAAACTGTTTCTTGTGGATTTTGCATTATCTGAAGGGGCTCTTTCAAATAGTGCAGGCTGTGGTGGGGTTTCCGCGGGAACCGCTGATTTAAAGGGCCAATGTCCTATTAATTTTATATTGGCATTCTGGACTCCCAGGCTGACAATTTCCCCACAGGCCTGGTGGGGGCTTTGGTTATTCCTGAAACCTCTTCCATGGCCTCATCTGCTGCTCTCGCGTTTTTATTTTTTTTTATTTTTTAATGCGTCAAAAGTGGGTCTGCTGCTGTCGGAACGCTCCTCCAAACCAACAGCCTATGCCCTCCCAGTCCTCTGACTCAGAGCCTGAATTTGGTTGCCACGGACGACATCCCTCCCGGAGGGGTCCCTGTCTTCAGCTTCTGAGGGAGTGGAGGTGGTATCTTCCTCCTCGGTGGCGTGGAACGCGCTGCGATGGAGGCCCTCTTTAGCACCATTAAGGAGACTCAAAATCTTGACGATGAGCATCTCAGTCAAGTAAGCGGGCGGCTTTCGGGTTCCGAAGGGCCCAGGAAGAAAACATTTTCCTGCCCGGAGGAGTTTTACACAATTGTGAATGACCAGTGGCGTCTCATAAAACATGCTGGTAGTGCCTAAGCGTTTTCACCTCCGCTATCCCTTTTTGAGGCTAAAGGTTGGACGGTGTCCCCCGAAGGGGACCTCCCTGTCTCTAGGCTATTACTTTGATGCTGGTGGAGAACTCCCCGGTGTTCACGCATCCAGCTGATAGCCGTGTGGAGGCGTTTTCTCGCCACTTTCCTTGGGGGCGGGCTCCCTGCTAAAGCCTGTGTTTTTCTCAGTGATGACCTCTCAGGCTCTCACTGCGTGGTCCAAGGTGCTTTGGAGCACCCGGGTGGCAGAGTCTGCCTCTCTGACTGTTCTTGACGTGGTGGATCAGATTACCCAGACTGGTATGTACCTGTGTGACCCGGCCTTGGACGAGGCTCTGTTAGTCGCTCGGTTGTCTGTGGTCGGGGTCGTGATCCGCCGCATTATTTGGAAGCATGGTCAGTCGACCAGCTTTTTAGCCAAACAGATGGTGTCTATTGTTCCTTATGTGGAGTTGTCTTTTTGGGGACACTCTGGATGAGTTGATTGAGGGGCTTATGGGGGGTAAGCGCACTCTGTTGCCCCAGGTCACTAAGAGTAAGTCCTCCCGCGCTAGGCGGGGGCCTTCCTTCCACGCTTAGTGTGGGTCCTTTCGTGCCTTCGGGGCGCAGGACAAGGGCTAATCATTCAAGCCCTCCGGTGGTCACAAGAAGCCGTGGTCAGAGTGAGCCAAAGGCCGGTTGGTCTGGCTCGGCAGTCCAGTCCACCTCTTCCTCACAAGCTTATTCGGTCAGGGTTCAAGATCGTGTTTTGATCTTGCCCTACAGGCGGGTTCTTCCCGTCAACTCTCCAGCTGACTCAGTCGTCTCGGAGATCTCATGGAGGCGGTGCAAGATCTGCTCGCCGAAGTCCTTGTGCCCGTGCCGTCACAGAACGGGTTTCGTGGGTTTTTTTTTTTCCAACCTGTTCACGGTGCCCGGTAAAGAGGACAAAGTGAGTCCGGTTCTGGACTTGAAGTGTCTGGACCGCTTTGTGCAGGTGCAGAAATTCCGGTTGGAATCCATCAGGTCAGTAGTGGCGTCGTTGAGTCCAGGGGACTTCCTGGCCTCCATCGACTTGAAGGATGTGTAATCTGCACATCCCTATCTACAAGGGTCCTCCGAGAAAGCTCCGCTTTGCGGTGGCAGGGGAGCATTACCAGTTTGTGGCGTTACCCTTCGGTCTCGCTTCAGCTCCTAGGGTTTTCACCAAGGTTTTGGCTTCCGTGCTGGCTTTACTGCCTTTACAGGGGATTGCGGTCCTCGTTTATCTGGATGATCTCCTGTTTAGGTTGAGCTTGTGTGCACCTTTTACGAGCAATCTGGCTGTGACGGTTCAGACACTCCAGGTGTTCGGGTGGACCATCAATTTTCAGAAGTCTGCACGACTCCTTTAGTTCGTCTTTAGTACCTGGGGATGGTCCTGGACTTGGCTCAGGCACGAGTTTTCCTTCCGGAGAACAACCTCTGGACCCTGCGGGACGAGCTCAGGTCTCTCCTGGGACAACGATCTCTCCTCCTTGCGGACCTGTATGCGGTCTCTGGGTCTGATGGTTTCGGCTTTCAAAGCCGTCCCGTTTGCTCAATTTCACACAAGGACTCTGCAAGTGGAGATCCTGGCCAGGTGGGACAGAACACCTCAGTCTTTGGACAGGAGGTTTTCTCTGAGTCACCGAGTGTGGTCGGATCTTTTGTGGCCTTGGCACAGGTCCAGTCCTTCTTCCAGCGTCTGCTGGGGACGGTGCTCACCACGGATGCCAACCTGTCGGGCCTGGGAGTTGTTCTGGGCACACTTTGTGCCCATGGGACGTGGTAAGCAGGTGAGGCTTCCTCGCTGCTAAACGTTTTGGAGCTCTGCGCAATCAAGCTTTGTCTGTTCCGTTGGTCAGCTCGACTTCAGGGGTGTCCGGTTCAGGTACAGACGGACAATGCCACGCCTGTGGCTTATATTAATCACCAAGGAGGCACCAAGAGTGCCCGGGCGGCCAAGGAAGTGGCTGAGATCCTGTCTTGGACCAGGGAGAATGGTCCCTGCATCCGGAGGTTTTTCGCCTCCTGTGTGCCCGGTGGGGTACTCTGGACGTGGATCTGTTCACGTCCCGTCTCAACAAAAAGGTGGGAAGGTTCGTGGCCAGAACTTGTGATCCTCTGGCAAACTCCGCAGATGCGTTAGTGGTCCCTTGGCACCGGTATCGGCTGATTTATCCCTTCCCTTCGATTTCAACTGTTGTCCAGGTTCCTCCGCAGGTTGGCGTCAGAATGGATACAGGTCATTCTGGTAGCCCCAGACTGGCTGCGTCGGTCCTGGTACGCGGACATCGTTCAGTTTGGTCGTCAAGCCTCCCTGGCGGCTTCCGCTGAGAGACGATCTTCTGTCTCAAGGGCTGATCTTCCATCCTGCTTTACATTCTCTGGCTTAACGGCGTGGCTGTTAAAAGCCAGGTCTTGAGAGATGGGGGGTCTTCCGCATGCGGTCATCCCTACCTTGTTGAAGGCTTGTAAAGCTGTTTCTAGAAAGATTTATCGTCGCACCTGGGAAGCGTATATTGCCTGGTGCGAGTCGGATGGTTTCCATCCTCGCTCCTTCTCGGTGGCGAAGGTTTTGACCTTCCTGCAGGAAGCGGTGGATAAGCGTTTGGCGCTGACCACAATAAAGGGTCAGTTGTCGGCCTTGGCCATCTTTCCAGCGTCCCTTGGCGACTACATCTTTGATTTGCGCTTTTATCCAAGGGGTGCGGCATCTGGCTCCCCCGAAGAAGGCTCCCTGGGACCCGAATTTGGTGTTGTCTGTGTTACAACGACCTCCCTTTGAGAACATCAGAGATATTCCTCTGCCTGGGTGGTCCCAGAAAGTTGCTTTTCTGGTGGCTATCACGTCTGCTCACAGAGTGTCTAAATTGGCGGCTTTGTCTTGCCGTTCTCCTTAGCTGGTGCTTCATAGGGATAAAGTGGGTCTGTGACCCAATCAGTCTTTTTTTATTCCCAAGGTGGTCTCTTTGTTCCACCTTAACGTGGATATCGCGTTGCCTTCGCTTTTTGCGAAGCCCAAGCATCCCAAGGAGGTGGCTTTGCATTCCTTGGATGTGGTCCGGGCGGTCAGGGTCTATCTGTCTGCCACGGAATCTGTTCTGAAGTCTGATTCCCTGTTTGTTCTTTCTGAGGGACCTCGGAAGGGCTCGGACTCGTCCGCGGCAACCATTTCTAAGTGGATCAGACAGACGATTGTTCAGGCCTATTGCATCAAGGGTCAGGTTCCTCCTTTCCCTGTAAATGCCCCTTCTGCTCATTCTCTTAGGCTTTTCGCCATCAGGCTTCTGTGGCCTCAGGTGTTCAATGCGACGACCTGGTCGTCTGTGCACACTTTCAAAGTGCAACAAAGTTCTACAGAATTGATGTATTGGTATCCTCGACTGCTACCTTTGGCCGCAACGTTTTGAGTGCGGCGGTTATGAGGAGACATGTTTTTTTCTGTCTCTCCATTGGGTGTTTTTTGATGTTTTGGGCTTGTTGCCCTGTGGGCTCAGGTTTTTTCTAGAACGGTTGTTTGCGTTACCTTTTGAGTTGGTTGTGTCTTCCCACCCCTCACACCTGCACTGCTATGGGACATCCCACTAGTGAAGGCTAATGTGGATGGGTGGCGACTGTCAGAGGACATAAGAGAAAATAGAATTGTTGTAAGAACCTACCGTAAAATTCTAATCTCTGAGTCCGCTGACAGTCCGTCCCCCCCCCCCCCCCCCCCGCCCCTCTGGTTTTTTGGATCTGGGGATTATTGCCTTCCGGTACTGCTGTCTACAAACTGAGGACCAGTGGTAACTGGATCAGGATAATGGGTGGGGTCGGCCCGCTAGAGGTGTGTCTTAAGTATAGAAAAGTTTTTTTATTAACATTTCTATTCTAACTGCCTAGCTTACTCCTGCAGAGGGCCCCATTACCCACTATTGAAGGCTAATATGGATGGGCGGCGACTGTCAGAGGACTCTAGAGAGAAAATAATTTTACGGTAGGTTCTTACAAAAAAAATTTTTTGGTCGTTTTATATAATAGATATGTGGTAAGCAAAATAGATTTGTTGGGTTTCCAGAATCCCTTGCTGTTTTTTTCCCCGACCCTTTATTTTTAAATCTCGCATTGCAGTTTGGGTTGCTGATGCATGGGGGGATGCCATTAAGAATTAATGATACCCCTGCATGTTAAAGAGCAGTGCGCTTCTCTGTGGGTTGGGAACGGACGCAATTTCACATGCATTCCCCACATACAGGTATGTGAACCTAACCTAAATGTAGATCTGTGGAAAAAATAACTTTTCTGGTGTAACTGGTATGGTTCATCATAGTGGAGGGTTTCTTTTTTTTTTTTTCTTCTTTTTTGGAAGGTTATATTAGCAACTACTTCTTCACTGGAGTGTTTCACCACTTACCTTCTGCAGTAACCGAATTTGACCTCATGCACACAGATGGTGAGTGGCTGAAAATGTGTTTCGGGAGTTTTTCCGCCCCTAGAGAGCTACATGTGTCGCATACAGCCTGCCATACAAGTGAAAGGGTGTATTCGGCCATTCTCGTATGAACCCCGATACACAGAAGCGCATAACCTTTTTTCAACCTCACTGTGTGCAGGAGACCTTAGGATAGTATGCAGGTCATTCAATTTTTTATTTTAACCATCATTTTCCCATGCTACTGTGAAACATTTTTTTTTTTTTTTTTTTTTTTTTTTTATATAGTTTTAACTGGATAAATTTCCAAATCCTATAATATACAATGCTTGTTATCTAACTTCTTGAAGTGAGGAGAATGCTTATGTGTAGATGGCTGATCTAACAAATTGGGCATTTTGTCTGTACCTGCCCTGGGTTAAGTTAACTTTAGCTTTTAAATAAAACAAACCTTTAGGGAAAATCAGACAGCTGTGCTCTGCCTTGTGAAAGTGAATGGCGGAAGGTTAAAGCTTTATTTGCAATTTATGGCCTTTTGCACATTGTTGTAAGCCTACTCATGGTGACTCAACCAACACGCCTGTGTCCTCAATTCAGAGTGCTTGATTAGCAAAAGTTATATATTCACTTAACTCCCATCTGCATTTTACTGTCGACAGGCGGCCGCTTTAGGCGAAGCGGCGTACTGGCGTGTGTCTGCGCTCCCCCCGGCCGGCTCCCGCAGTGTACAATCTGTCAGCAAGTCCCAGCCAGTGATTTCTGACCGGGACCTGCTGATCGGCTGTTTACATTCACAGCCAAGAGCATTGTGTTGACTTTCAACTCAGAGCTCTATACAAGGGGAGCGATCTGTCAGTTTCTCATCCTTGCAAAAGCAGTAAAACTGAGAGATCATTATAAACCACTTAAGGACCACCCGCCACAGTTATACTGCGGCAGGCAGCCCCTCCTGAGCGAACCGACGTAGGTATACGTCAGTCGCACGCCTGCAGCTAGGTGGCGTGCTCCCGCTCCCACTTGGCAGCGGGGACTCCGATGCACTGGGCTGGCAGCTCATATTGCTGCCTGACACCCGCGATCGTTCCCCACTGAGAGAAGAATGGTCAGCTGTAGGATCACAGGTCTCTGTGATCATTTCACAAGCCCCGCCCCCATACAGTTAGAATCCCTCCCCTAGGCTCACATTTAACCCATTGATCACCCATAGTATTAACCCTTTCCCTGCCAGTGTAATTATTACAGTGAGTGCATTTTTTTAGCACTGATTACTGTAGTAATGTCACTGGTCCCCCCAAAAATGTCAGGGGTCTGTTCTGTCCGCCAAAATGTCGCAGTCCTGCTAAAAATCGCAAATCGAAACCATTACTAGTAAAAACAAAAAAAAAATGCAATCTTTCCCATAGTTAGTAGACACGATAACGTTTGCCCAAACCAATCAAAAATCGCTTATTGCGATTTTTATTTATTTATTTTTTTTTTACCAAAAATATGTAGCAGAAAACAAATTAGCCTACAATGTTAAAAAAATTTGATTTCTAAATTTTTTTTTTTATTTATTTATTTTAGGAATGTTATGTAGCAGAAAGTGAAAAATATATTTTTTTTTTTCATAATTGTCGCTCTTTTTTGTTATATAGCGCAAAAAATAAAAATTGCAGAGGTGATCAAATAACACCAAAAGAAAGCTCTATTTGTGGGGAAAAAAGGACATCAATTTTATTTGGGTACAGCATTGCACGACCGCACAATTGCCTGGTAAAATAATGCAGTGCGGAATTGCAAAAAATGGCCTGGTCATTAACCACTTCTGGAGCAGAAATAGCAAAGCATAGTGGTGATGAAATACCACCAAAAGCAAGTTCTATTTGTGTAAAAAAAAAAAAAAAAATTGTATAAATTTGGGTTTGGGTACAGCATTGCAGTGCCGAATAGCAAAAAATGTTGTCATGAAGGGGGTAAAATCTTCCGGAGCTCAAGTGGATAGGAATGTTTTTTTAAGAAACAAATGTGTCCTTGATTTTTGACCACTGAACATGTATGGTTTTGTGGTGTTCTACCCTATTGTAAGGCATTTAGTGGACTACAAACAGTGTTTTCCAAATTGGTAATTGCAATATTCGGACATACCTGTAGATTGTTTGGGTGTTTTAAAATACCTACGCTCTCTAAAATTTTATTTTGTTTTAGACCTGAATGAAAAGCCAAAACCAAACACAGATGAACTGCAAATTAAAAAAGTCAAGAAGAAAAAGAAGAAGAAACACAAGGAAGGTGAGAAGCGTAAACAGCCGAAAATGTACAGCAAATCTATCCAGACAGTCTGCTCAGGCCTGGTCTATGACATGGGAAGATATGACAAGCCAGAAGCCAAAGTAGAAGTGGATGATCGTTTGAAGGACTTGGTTGTGAAGGTAGAGGACAAGAAGGTTGCTCCAGAGAATGAATCTCCTTTTGTGTCTCTGAAGGAGCCCCGCGATCAGCACAAGCCCAAGCGGTTGGACTCTTTGGAATTCAAGCACCTCATTCACATAGAACATCAGCCCAATGGTGGAGCATCTTTAGTACATGCTTACAGCAGTGAACTTTCTCACCTGTCTCCCATGGAGATGGAAAGGTTTGCTGACGAATTTGTTAATCTAGTCTTTAGTGAAAATGAAAATTGTGCAGCTTATTATGTCATGGGGATTGTGCATGGGGCAGCCACGTATTTACCTGACTTTTTGGATTATTTTTCCTTTAATTTTCCCAACTCCCCTGTCAAAATGGAGATCTTGGGGAAAAAAGACATCGAGACCACAACAATTTCCAACTTCCATGCTCAGGTAAGAGGAAGGGGCTGGTTTATTTGCTTCTTTATATATTCTTTAATTTAGTGAAATATATTTATATTTTAATGAAGACATTGTTGAAAAATTAAAGCTGTTGAGCTGGTTGCTTTTAAGAGATTATGGTGTTAGAGTCTAAGGTCTGAAATTGATTGAACATATTGTAGATGTTGAAAATGTAATGTTCACATTAAATAGGCTTTATTTTTACAAAAATGTGCTGGTTAGGAGATTAGAAACTGAAAAAAAAAATTAAAATACAATACTTGGGCTAAGGTTTAGGTTTACATTTGTGGCCCTCGATCTTCTGGCCCTTCGTCCGAATTCCTACTTTCTTAGCTGAAATTTGAACAGTGTTTGACCCTGCTAGCACCACTCCTTTGGCAAAAGCAGATTGTTCAGTTGACTTTTTTCAGTGGAGTTTATCGGAAAATTGTTGACTAATAAGTGCCCGATGGGCAGTCCCAGGGGGTATACACCCACTCTCAGCTATATGCACTCGGTTTTTCTGTCTTCTGGCCGACCGCACCCACGTTACGATGAAGCAGTGTCCTGTCCACAGTTGTGTTACTGGTGTGGTAAGCAGCTGTCCCCCCCCCCCCCCCCACTACCCCTGGAGGGTTTTGGGGTGGACATGGGTCTGGTTTCCCCTCCCTTCCCCCAAGCCCCTCTAAAATTTTGGTCACTGTGGGTCTTTGGGCCCCCCGTGCTCTTAAGGGGGGCTGACCAGGTGGTGAGGTTAAGCAGGGTTCCCTGCCATCCTGGGGGTTGGTGACTAGGGCAGGGATGTCCTCTGGGCTCCCTGCAGCGGTTGTTGGGCTGGGGGAGAGGATGTTTTTACTATCTGCGGGTACGTGCCTCACGCGGCCGGATTCAACCAATTTAGACAGCAGCTTTGTGGCCTACTCGTCGGAACCTATGTGAGGCGGCCCCTGTGAGGATGGCTGAAGCCACTGCCTCCCGTTTGGACATCCGTCTTCCCCTGTTACCCCTGGGTGGTCGGCTCCGCTAGGGCTGGCGGCTGGGTGCAATCAAAAATTTAGGCTACTACTAGGCTGAGTCAGGCGCCACCGTTTTGGGAGGGGGGGGCACAGCCTTAGTGGGTATAGCTTAAGCCCCAGCTCTTCCTTTGGGCGAAGGATCCGGGCAATTAAAGCTGGGCCCCCACAGATATTTAAGTTGCGGCCTGCTCGGCCATATGGTCAGCCTGGCACCTCCCTTGGACCAGGTGGCACTGTGGGGGCGTGTAACGGAACCGCAACCCACACTGTACTTGTGGACTTCCGTCAGTATATGGCTTCCTACCAGTCGTGAACGTAGATATCAGATTTTCCCAGCCGCCCCCATACAAAGCTAGCCGACAACTTGGCTTGTATACGTTTTGGAACCTTCCAGAATAAGAACTGTTTATTCAAACACAGGCACAAAGAGATGTACACTGGGGGACAACCGTCCCCTCGTGTCCCCCTCCTCCCCCCCCTTAGCAGCCAATACACATATACATCCATACTAGGTGGATCTTAAGGCAGACAGAATAGAACAATGGGATACAGGCACTTACCAATAACAAACCCCCACCCCACCTCACTATCTAGCAAGAGTCTATGAGAGACTCCAACAATTTTTCAAGCAATCTGAAAAGTCAAATTGTTTATCTTTATATATTTCTTGAGGGTTTTTATTCAGAAATATTATTGTCCCATGTGAAAGAGGCCCTTCATTCTTTCAACACAAACCACACATATAGAACCCAGGATAACCGGGGTAACCCGAAATGCGATGTGGTTGTCCAGCGAGTCTGAATAGTGCAGACCCGACTGGGGTTCTTGGTTACCCTGTGCCCCTAATAGACACAGGGTGACTTGCACATAAGAGGGGCCGGGGAAGCTGGACAAGGAGTTTCCCAACCTCTCTAAAGTAATCTGGGTTCCACGAGCCCCCCCAACCCCATCCAAAGTGGCTCATGTCACAGGGCTTTTCATTTTTAATGACAGTCTTGCCACCATTATTATGTGGGGCACTAGCGAGGGTACCCTGCCTGCGTGTCCGCGTCATGAAGAGCGGCCCTCTTTAAAGGGGGCTATGTCCTTTTATGTCCTCTATAGAGGGCTCAGAGGGGAACCCCCTTGTTTTTTGCTGGGTCCATTAGGTGGTCTATTTGGGGATCCTTGGTTGGCATCCTCTTTGCAGGATTGCTGTCGGCAGCCTTCCCCTGATTGTCATGTTTTGGAGGTGAGCTCAGTATATAGCAACACTACTGGGTCTGCGTCCACGCACCCTGAGTGCTCAGTGAGGATGATTCCTCTGTTTCTCTAGCCGTGCTTAAATAGGCGCTGGTGGATGCACTGTTTGTGTCAGTGCGTGAAACTTTAAAACTGGAGGTTTCGGCTGACATTGCGTTGGAGGTACTGGTTCCTTTTGGCTCCCACAGGCCCTCCAAAATGGTGAGGGTGTTCCTCTTTCCTCTTACTTTGACAACATTGTCACAAATAGCGGGGTTGTTCAAAATGCAGTGGTTGCCATGCGTTTTTTGTTTGCGGTATCCTTATGAGGCTTTATTGCGTAAAAGGTGGACGGTCCCACCTGTAGTGGACTTTCGGTCGGCCGGTTTCCAGGTCAAATTGAGTTACCTTTATCCTGGTTGAGGAGTCCCCGACCTTTACAGGGTCCAGCTAATAAGAGGGTGGATGCTCTGTCCTGCCATATGTGCCCCGTTGCTGGTTCGGCAGTTAGGCCATAAATAATATTGCTCCAGTATCGTGAACTCTGAGTGAGCTAAGCTTTTACTCTGGGACCTGGAGGGAGAATAGCTTCCCCCCCCCCCTGTCTTTGCGGAGCTGGGGGACCGGCTGTTGAACGCCAAGTGCTGAAGGGTGGAGGTTTGTTTGAATCTGTGATTCCTATGATGTTAAAAGCTTGGAAATCTGTCTCTAGGAAGATCAGTGCGGGCTCTGTTGCTGCCCTGGAATCCTAATGTGGTGCTTTCAGCTCTACTGAAGCATCTCTTTGAAAATATTCAGGAGGTTTCCCTGCTTACGTTGCCCCAGAAGGTGACCTTCTTTGGTGGCTATCACCTCTGCATGCAGGGTGTCTGAACTGACTGTGTTATCCTGTCGTTCACCTTATGGCACTTCACAAGGATAAGTTGGTGCTTTACCTCTGTCTGTCATTCCCTTAAGGTGGTCTCTGGCTGTCATTTCAATGAAGACATTGTGCCTTCCCTGTGTCCCAGGCCTAAACATCTGAAGGAAATTACCTTGCATGTCTTGGATGTGGCCCGGGCAATTAGGGTGTACCTGGCAGCTATGGGGTCTTTTTTAAGAAGTCAGACTCTCTATTTGTGCTCACGGATGGACCTCACAAAGGGTTGTCCACTTCTTCTGCCACCATTTCCAGATGGATCAGACAGACGGTGGTTCAGGCCTATCGCATCAGGGGTCAGATTTCCTTCTTTCCCTATTTGCGTGCACTCTACTAGGGCGCTTAGTGTCTCCTGGGCTTTCCGTCTTTAAGCGTCAGTGACGCAGGTTTTGCAAGGCGGCCACCTGGTCGACGGTGCACACTTTTTTACAAAGTTTTTTGTAAAGTGGTTGTATTGGCATTTGAGGATGCTTCTTTTGGCTGCAAGGTTTTGCTGGCTGCTTTTAAGAGGACCTGGTCCTCTTTGAGCGGTGTATTGTTTTTCAGGCGAGCTCCAGTTGTTTATGGTTGAGCTCTGTTACCTGGTTGGCTATGGTTAGCTTTGGGAATTTTTTTCTGATGATTTCCCACCCCTCATGTTTAACACTGCTTTGGGACATCCCAATGGTTAAGAAGAATCAAGAGCTGTGTCCGTCAATGAACAAAAGAGAAAATGGGATTTTTGACTTACCGTAAAATCCATTTCTCTGATGTTCATTGACTGACACAGCACCCACCGATCTGTGTAGTTGGCTTTCTTCTGACACTACTTGTAACAAAATTGAGTGCCTATAGCTGAGAGTACCTATTGTTCTACTCCTGTAGGGGGCAGTATAACCCAATGGTTAAGATGAATCTGGAGCTGTGTCATTCAATGAAAATCTGAGAAATGGATTTTACAGTAAGTCAAAACTCCCAATATTTTGTCACTGAAATGATCCTTTCTTGAATTGTGTGGTTCCTAAGACTGGCCATATACAGTGGTGATCGAAAGTTTGGGCACCCCAGGTAAAAATTTGTATTGATGTGCATGAAGAAGCCAAGGAAAGATGGAAAAATCTCCAAAATGCATCAAATTACAGATTAGACATTCTTATAATATGTCAACAAAAGTTAGATTTTATTTCCATCATTGACACTTTCAAAATGACACCCGGGTCGCCTTGGTGTCCCGGGTGGAAGTGGCATGTGGGCAAAGGCCCAGGAGGAAGCATCCCCCGCCTTCCCCTGCTCAGGCTGTCCCATCTGATTCTGAGCCTGATGCCACCGTGGACGTGGCTCGTCCAGGGGGATTTAATATCACACCCCCTGATTAATCCAATAGTGGGGATGGTTCCTCCATAGTCACAGCAGCGAATGAAAATCGATGGTAGACGCACTTATCACTACAGTGCGTGAGACTTTAAAAGTGGAGGATACGGCTATTGTAGCCACGTGCGTGGCTGTGTCGTTGGGTACGCACAAGCCGCATCTCACTCCAAAGTTGATTACTTATGTGCCTTATTTTGATAGGTTTTCCTGTAAAGAATGGGAACAACCAAAATGACCCTTGGTGGTCCCCAAACATTTTTGCTGTACATGGCTTTTGAGGAGTCCCTTTAAAAAAAGTGGCCTAGTCCACCAGTGGTGGACCCTCATGTTTTTCATGTTGACTAAAGCAACCATGATCCCAGTAGAGAGGAATCACCGTCCTTTAAGGACCTGACTGACAAGAAAGTGGAGGCTGTGGCACGTAGCATATTTACTATTGCTGGTTTGGCATTGCAGTCAGTCTTTGCCTCAGCCCTGGTGTCTCAGATTCTAACTGAATGGGCCAAGCTTTTGCGCCAGGGCCTGGGGGGTGAGCAGGTCCCCACTGCTTATGTTGATTTAGCAAACCAGTTGGTCCATGGGCTGCAGTTTATTTGTGATGCAGCTTTGGATACAGTTCTTGTGCTGTCCAAAATTTGTTTTTCGTTGGTGGTGAATAGGCACGTGCTGTGGCTTAGAATTGGTCCGCAGACCAAGCCTCTAAGAAAGCTCTCATTGATCTGCCCTTTCAAGGCGATCGATTGTTTGTGGCTACCCTGGGTGATATCATTAAGGGTATCATGGGAGGGAAGAGCCCTCCTTCTCAGCCCATAGAAAATGATTTTGTGCTTCTGGGATGGAGAATAAGGGAAATGGATATTTAAATTCTTCCCCGGGAGGATTCAAGCAACCTTGGTATGTTAAACCTAGAGCTAGCTTCCCCGGACCAGGAGACAAGACTCCCTCAGCATGAGGGGCTGCCCTCACCCATTATTGGTGTGGGGGGACATCTTCGCTGGTTTCCTGCTCCATAGACTTTGGTGAGCGTCAAGGAGATCCGCAAAATTTTTCTTTTGGGGGTACCCAGAAAGGGGGACAAAGCTTGTCCTTTTCAGGCGTTTTAGGTTTGAGTCTCCTTGTGCGGATTTAATTCCTGCAAAGGTTCAGTTGATGTCTGAACTACATAAGGTCCCCCCTATCCCTGTCCAGGGAATTAATTTACCTAGGTCTGATTCTATTTCTGACCAGGGTGGTCATTCTTCTGCACAAACTTCAGGGACCACAAGTTCAGAGTCTGGTAGTATTCACCTTCAAGACAGTTCTGTTTGCACAGTCTTACATACAGCTCCTTTAGCAGGTTCGGGTCCACAGGAGACCGAAGTTCGTGACGAGGTCACGGTGTCCTCTGAGAGACGCTGCAGGCGTCCAAGGGCCATAGTAAGGCCAGTATCCTCCTCAGCTAAGGCTTATTCTGCAGTTTCTGCGAGGATCTTCTGATTATCCTGGTGGCTTTGAATGTCCCTTGGGGGCTACCTCTCAGAGAAGACCAGTTGTCCCAAGGGCTGATCTACCATCCTGCTTTAGTCATTGGTTTTAATAGCTTAGCTATTGAAACTCAGGTACTGAGGGATCGAGGCCTGACTGGATCAGTGATCCCTACTATGATAAAGGCGAGGAAGTATTCTTCCAGCAAGATATACCATTGTACGTGGAAAGCGTACATTTCTTTTGTGTGAGTCGATTGGCGCTCATCCTAAATCCTTTTCTGGGGCTCAAGTCTTAACTTTTCTTCAACAGGGCGTTGATCAGAAGTTGGCCTTGAGTACCATCAAGGGCCAGGTGTCTGGCTTGGCAATCTTCTTTCAGCGACCCCTAGCCATGCACTCTTTATTTCGTATCTTCATTCAGGGGATTCGACATGTGGCTCCACCTGTACAGTCTCTTTTGCCGCCATGGGATTTAAGTTTAGTACTTTCGGTTCTCCAGAAACCTCCTCCATTTGAGAATAGTCTGGAGTTCCCCTTGCCTACGTTGTCCCAGAAGGTGACATTCTTGGTGGCTTTTACCTTGGCCCGCAGAGTATCGGAATTGGCGGCATTATCCTGTCTCAGTCCCTATTTGGTGGTCCATAGGGATGAAGTGCTTCTTCATCCCTGTTCATCATTCCTGCCCAAAATTGTCTGATTTCCATTTGAATGACGACATTGTGTTGCCTGCCTTGTGTCCCAAGTCGGCTCATCCCAAGGCATTTGCCTTGCATACCTTGGATGTGGTTTGTGCAATTCGAGTGTATCTGGCATCTACTGAGTCTCTTCGGAGGTCAGACTCGCTTTTTGTGGTTATGAATGGGCTGGCCTCTTCTTTGGCTACCATCTCCAGATGGATCAGACAGTGACTCAGGACTATTCCAATTAAGGTCAGGTTCCACCTTTCCCTGTCAGGGCACTTTCTACTCTGGCACTGAGTGCTTCTTGGGCTTTCCTTGGGTTATTTTCCCCACCCCTCATTTTCCTGTTGACACTGCTTTTGGACATCCCACTAGTTTTGATCTATGGAGCGCGGTCTGTCGATGAAAGAAAATGGGATTTTTGTACTTACTGTAAAATTTCTATGAGTTCGATGGACACAGCACCCACCCCTCTATGGAGTTCTGATACTTCTAATACTGCTTGCTTCTAAACGGATTACCTAGAGCAGAGAGGGGGGGTTATATACGAGCTGAGGATGGCCCATGAGCGTAGCAAGGTGTTTTTGTTCTGCCCAGTACTACTCCTGGAGGAGGCAATATAACCCACTAGTTATGATTTATAGAGTGCTGTGTCTGTCGTAAGTACAAAAATCCCATTTTTTTTTGAGAGGATGGGTGCTTATGATGATCTTGATCTGATGAGCAATAGGTTTCGGTCCTGCTCTGTGGCTAGTCTTGTGCTATTGCAATCTATTTAAATGTGGGTTTCTATATTTTGGACCACTAATAAAATGATCTGGATTATTTTGAAAAATCAGTATGACCTTTGTAAATACATCATGATACAGCGCACCATTCCTTTAAGAGGTGTTTTGGTTTTTGCATGCGTTTTTACGAAGAGTGAAAGGAAACATATGTTTTTATTTGCCAGGTCTTCGCAGACACCACTGTGCAAAGCATATAGTAAATATAGAATATTTATCTTAATCGTACAGTACACATGCTGGCTATTTGTAGACCATGAGTTATAGGCTGGTACCTTTTTCAGGTGATTGGACACTGGCAAGGCTCTGCTGGACTTGCCCCCTGGGCTTACCTCTATAACCCTACCCTACTCCTTAAGAGCTCTAATTTTTGTGGTGTCCTAGCATCCAATGCTTGCTCTATCCCAGGCATACAACAAGCGGCCTACCCGACCAAGGAAGATTTTTCTGCCACCATGTCAGACATTCTCAAACCACTTTACCACAGCCATCCCTGTCCAGAATACAAAAGCACCTTCTCTGCCTCTGCTGTCTGACAGAGTTGAAAAGTGAAATGCCTCCTCTAGAGCAGCCTTTTTCAACAATGTTCCCTTTGAGTTCTTCAAATGTGCCTTGGCAAAATACCAAAAATTGTCACAAATTGACCAAAAATTGTCTACAAGCCAATGAGGGGATTAAGCCTGCTTTTTTGTTGCACAAAGCCACAGGTTGTTACAACCTTGAGCGCTGTGCTGGCCAGCCACTGGCATCTTACCAATGTCATCAGTTGATAAAGAGGACATCAGTATCCTTCACATCATTCTTGCTTGTCCTGTCAGCACATTAGCTAAGCGAAGGAGAAAAAATGATTGAGAAGCGGAAGCATAGAAGCATATAGGCGTCTCGGATCGCGGGCAGAATTGCTGCGATTCTGCCTGCGATCCCAAACCATTGCAAGTCGTGGACGCCCGTGCAATTGCCGTGACTTGCAATGGCACCTAAAACGCGGCGTGATTTTGCCATGATTGTCGCTTGACAAATCGCGCAACCAGAATTGCGGGACGCCTGTCGCCCAAAAGAAGTTCTTGTACTTTTGCGGCAAAATCATGATGTGTTTAGGGTGCCATTGCAAGTCACGGGAATCGCACGGGCGTCCTGCAACATGCAATGGTTGGGGGTAACAGGCAGAATCGTGGCAATTTTGCTCGCGATCCGAGACGCCTATATGTGAATGTAGCCTTAGTCTTGAGTAGGCTTGTGACGGTATCAGATTTTCATGCTGCGATTAATTGATTAAGGTTTTGCCACGGTATACGGTATTATCACGGTATTCTATTATTAAATTTAAATTATTAAATTTCCACCTCACTTCAATTTCATTGCTGAATTTAGGGGCTTTGGTTCACTTATGCACATTATTATATAGTCAGTCAGTACAGACTCTGTGAACCAGGCCTAAAATAGGTCATCAAGCAGTGTCTGGCCTAACTGGTGATAACTGGTCCTGGCGCTCGGCTCCGATCCGATGGCCTGGTCATTAAGAGGGCAAATCCTTGTGGTCAAGAAGTGGTTAAACCTGAAGGAGGTGTTGTTTATAAATGACTTTACTATTGCTTTAGGCCTGGTTCACATGTATGCGGGTTGGTGGTTCACATGTATGCGGGTTGGCGGCCCACATTTGCACAGGCATAGCAGCCCATTGATTTGAACGGGCTGCTATGCCCTCATTTTCCGCAGAAAAAAGGTGCATGCAGCATTTTTTTAAAATTCAGTGGCCTTGAAATCCATCCTGCTTTTGCACCATGCGACTAACCTGCAGTTCCTGCTCTGGCAAGCTTTCTGCATTTTTTGTAGACACTGCTTGATGGCTATATAATAATGTAATGTGGGCTGCTATGCGTGTGTGTGTGTATATATATATATATATATATATATATATATATATATATATATATATATATATTTATTAGAGCTGCACGATTCTGGCCAAAATGAGAATCACGATTTTTTTAGCTTGGAATAAAGATCACGATTCTCTGTGTAACAAAAAAAAAAAATTGGGATAACTTTACTGTTATGTTTTTTTTTTTTTTTTTTATTCATTAAAGTCTAATCATTGCGTTTGAAAGACTGCTGCGCAAATACAGTGTGACATAAAATATTACAACAATCGCCATTTTATTCTGTAGGGTCTCTGCTAAAAAAATATATAAAATGTTTGGTGGTTCTAAGTACTTTTCTAGCAAAAAAAAAAGTGTCAGAAAAAGGTCCAGTCTTTAAGAGGTTAAACTTCCTTTCTCCCTGGCAGAGGGAAGGAAAAGATACAAATGTAATCATTTTTGTTTATAGTTAGGAGACTTAATGCTGAAAGGGGTTAGCTGTGTGAGTGAATGAGTCATCCAGCTCACTGAAATGTATCAATTCACAAGTCAGGCAGACTTGACAGAGAAACTCGGTATTTTAAAAATGCCACAATAACAATACCGTGGCTATGCAATACCGCGATATATCGAATTACCGAAAACCGGCATATGTCTAGTCTTGAGACTTTTGTTGTGGTGGGAGCTTTGGGCTGGGTTTTTATATTGGCCTGGGCCTGTATTTCTCTCGCTCCAATAATTGGGTATCTTGTTTTATGAAGGTGTGTTATGGGAAGGTTTGATGGCTTGCCTCTACCCTAGCTTGTGCTAGTTGTCCTCACCAGGTTGTGGGCATTTAAAAGGCTTCAGTTTTCTGGAGCAGTCGTTCCATCTATGCATACGTTTTGGGTAATGCACCAGAATTGGTCATCACTCCAGAGTGTGACTAATTGAACCTCCATATTTTGGGAACATCTAAGGCAATTTTATACCTCCATAAAGTGAAAAAAAAAAAAAAAAAACCTTGTAGCATAGTAAAATAAAGTCAAAATTAGGCAAACAAAGCTACTTGGATCAATACTAAGTTCATTGTTTTTATTCCTATAAAACAGTTCATCAATAACTCATGCTCTGTGCTCCAGGCTTAAGGGTGCTAGTAAGCTAACAGGGCCTCTTACCAGACCACAATGATCTCAAGATATATAGATCGATTGTACGCTTGTGTGGCTTGGAAGAGCCGGCACTCTCTCAGCCTCGTATCGCTACACAACTGAGAGACCCCAACAGCCAAGATTAGCAGTGAAGTCTCCAGCACATAATATAATAAAAACCTCAGCCAGCACTCCTTAAAGGGGAAGTCAACTTCCATCTTTAAGTTTTACCTCCAACGCACATATACATTAAATATAAAAAGGAGAAAAATTCTGGCGCAACTCTATTTTAAAATATCCAATTTATTTGATAACCTATTGCAAAACGGCAAGCACTTGACAGAGAATTTTTTTTTTTTTTTTTTCTTTAAAGGGAAACTCCATTCAAAGATGACATTTTTCCTATTAATAGTATGTTACATATCTTTTATCATTGTTGTTCATTTTCTGGCTAGCTGCTTGTGTAGCTTAGAAAGTCTCATCTAAACTAGACAAACAGCTTCTTCTGTTCTTCACTCCTTGGATCAAAGTTGCCCCCCCCCCCCACCCACATACTCGCGGGATGGCGACAAACAACAGTAATTAAAAATCTCCATAGGCTACCCTTTAAAAATTACCGGTTAGCAGTTTAGAGTTACAGAGAAGGTCTTTTACTATAATTTTTGCTGTCGCTCTGATGATCGCAACGATACCTCACGTGTGATTTGAACACCGGATATGGAATATTTTCAACTGTGGGGGGGAATGGACTGACTGCAGGAAGAGAGAGATCGGTGTTCCTGATTAGTAGGAACACACAATCTCTCCCTTCCTGTCTGACAGAACAGCAGTCTGTCTTGTTTACATAGGCAGACGGCTGTTCTGCCAGTCTCCTTGACAATTGCGGGAGGCTGGCGGCAGCCGCTGGTCCAGCTGACTGGCTCCCGCTGTTTCCAATCACAACGGAAGCGTGGCTCCGGCGGCATGTGTGTGCCCCCTAGAGCCTTAACGCAAAAATCACATACATATGTGGTTTTGCGCCTAAGGGCTGCCCTGCCACAGTATAATGTACGGTGGGCAGTCCTTAAGTGGTTAAAGCATGTTATAAAGCACAGTGCTTGTGCTGTGTAATTTGGCCCCCTGTAACACCTGGCTGATGTGCCTGGCTATACCATCCCTGTAATCTGAACAAGGTATATCATTGCTTCTTGGCCCCGACACCGTGGTCAGTTGACATGCCCCTGTCATCCGCAGCCGCTGCTCTGTCTCCTGTGTCCTCCTCTGACCCGCCCCTCTCTCCCTGCCTTTCAGCTCCCTGACCCTCACTTCCTGCTGTAATAAACCGTTTTCGCTTTCTATAGTTCCCTCTCATCTAACCTTAAGCCTCCCCAGTGGATGTAATTTATAAATATGCTGTATAATACCTTCTTTATTAGCGGCGCTCACGTGACTGCCTGTCAGTCTCCTCCTCGTCCCGGCTGACGTCAGCGGGGGATACCCAGCAGCACCTTCCCCTGCAAATCTCAGATCGGGAAAGGAGACCAGCAAGCAGTCACGTGAGTTCTTGTAAAAAAAGGTATTATACAGCTTTTTTTTTTTTTTACATATAAATTGCATCGACTGGGGAGCTTAATGTTATCTAATAGAGGGAACTATAAAAAGAAAAAAATTGGCTTAACCACTTAACGCAAACTGACGTAGACCTACGTTGGCTGACTAAAGTGGTTGTAGCTAGAGGCATCATCCCGGTACCGTTTTTAGAGCCGGCGGTCGACTTTTGTGGCGGTAACAACCGATGCGGCTCGGGAGCCGCTCGATCGTTACCCCGTCGAGCGGGAGGGGACCTACCCCCCTTCCACAACTCTGCCCGGGTCTCCCGTCCCACTGGGATACTCCAGTGTTCGCCGGCTGGACGGAATCTGCTTTGATCGGGTCTCCGATGACGTAACACGGAGGCAGGGTCCATGACGTCACATCCGGGTTACTCGGCTGCTAAAGGCGGCAGTTTCAAAAAGTGAATGTATTAAAAAATGCAGTTTTTCAGCGTTTTGAATACATGGAAGTGTAGTGGAGGGGTTTAGGGTCTTTTAGACCCCGATCCCTCCATAAATAGTACCTGTAACTGCATATTGCTGTCACAATGGATGTTTACGTTGCTTGTGACAGCAATAAAAGTGATCAGATTTATTTTTTTTTTCTAAAAATCTGTGTTAAAATTAAAAAAAAAAATAAATAGGAAAAAAAAACATTTTGCCGCTCCCGTCGCCGTGAGCTAACGCACGAAAGAAACCGGATACAGAAGTTGCGCCGCAAATTAAATCGCTGTTCAAACCACACGTGAGGTATCGCCGTGATCGCCAGAGCATGAGCAATAATTTTAAAAAAAGAGCTACACTCTAACTCTAAACTGGTAACCGTTAAAAATTTTTAAAGCGTCGCCTATGGAGATTTTTATTGACCATAGTTTGTCGCCATTCCGCGTGTGTGCGCAATTTTAAACCGTAACATGTTGGGTATCTATTTTCTCGGCGTGACATCATCTTTCATAATATACAAAAAAGTGGGCTAACTTTTACTATTTTTTTTTTTGCAGTGAAATGTGATTTTTTTTCGTAATTTTTCCCAAAAAAATGGAAATACAAATACCGCGTGACAAAAAATATTGCAATGACCGCCATTTTATTCTCCAGAGTCTTTGCTAAAAAAATATATATATTATGTTCGGGGGTTCAAAGTAGTTTTCTAGCAAAAAATACTGATTTTAACTTTTAAACAAAAAGTGTCAAAAATGGCCCGTCCTAGGGAGGGTATGCTCCCTCTCTCTTCTATAGGTACTCAGTTTTTATTTTTCTGCCTAGTAAGGACCTAGTGTTAATTTTGGCAGCAAATTTTGATTTTGTTCTAGTCAGTCTTCTGACTAAAATGCCACTTGAGTTTTAGTCCTATTTTAGTCTAGTTTAGAAACTAAAATATCCAGTACATTTTAGTCGACTAAAATCTCATACATTTTAGTCCACTACAAATCGAAAAGGTTTAGGTAAATTGTAATGCATTATTTAAACCTTTTTCTCTAGAATTTCCAAACAAATTGTATATTCCTGGTGTAAAAATCAAATGATATTTCATGGTATTATTTGAACATGCACTACACACACAGGAACTGACAGAAGAGCTGCCTGCCTATTTAAACAAAGCAAGCGGCTCTTCTGTCACACAGGCACACAGAGATCGTGTGTTTTAGGTGAGCTGAAATGCTGATCTCTGTGTGCCTGTCACCAAGCCCAACCTACCCCCCCCCCCCACCTCAAAGTCAGTAAGCACATACATTCAACCCTTGGATCAACCCCCAGTATTAACCCCTTCCCTGCCAGTGTCATTTATACAGTAACAGTGCTCTGATTTACTATATTAACGTCACTGGTCCCCAAAAAGTGAAAAATGTCAGTTAGGGGTCCGATCTGTCTGCCGCAATGTCGCAGTCCCGCTAAAAATCGCTGATCGTCGCCATTACTTATAAAAAATAAAATGTCCAAAAATCTCTCCTGTCGTTTGTAAATGCTAGAACTTTTGCACAAACCAATTAAAATACACTTTTTGGGATTTTTTTTTTTTACCTAGAATATGTTGCAGAATACAAATTGGCCTAAATTGATAAAAAAAAATCTTTTTTTTTTATATCAAATACCATCAAAAGAAAGCTATTTGTGGGGAAAAAAGGACATCAAATCTATTTGGTTACAGTGTTGCACGACCGCGCAATTGTTAAAGTAATGCAGTGCCCAATGGCAAAATATGGCGGTCATTAAGGGGGTAAAACCTTCTGGAGCTGAAGTGGTTAAGGAGGGGGCTAGGGAGCTAATATTTACGTCTATTAGCCCTGGCTGTACTGTGCTTGCATCTCTCATTATTAGTTGTAAACTAGATTTGAACACTGTCCTACTAACAAAGGTTTAAATAGTTTTGGGTTTTTTTCTATTCTGCATTGTTATCTTTTGGTAAAAAAAAATCTATCCCCAAGTTGTAAATTTGGATAGATTGCATCTCCTATAATTGTCCCCAAGGGCTGCTCCAAAAAAAGTCTATATATTGGGGGGGGGGGGACCTCTTAAATTTAAGTATGTGGTGTGAATGGAACTCGTACCAAACGTATGTTCAGATCAGTCAGCTAAAAAGTCTGGAGACCCCTTATTTAGAGGCTGCTTGTTCTAATGTGGAAAGGGGCAAAAAGGAGCGCGCATAATCAAGAAGTACGCACGCAACCAAAGCTCTCCCTGAACAAAGTCCACATAACCTATTATAAATGATTCTAGAAGTTAGCGCCACTTAACTTTTATTTGACATCGGCAATAAATTTTGACTTGTTAGGGCTGCCTCTGTGGTTCGATTGTATCCTATGTAAAGTGATTTATAATTCTATGCATTCACTTCCTGACAATGGTTCATTCTACCTATTACCACTGCGTGCTTCTTGACTGGTTATTAGGGATGTCATTGAGTTCTGAAAACTGTTACCACTAAGAATATTTGCTTTTACTACCTCAAACATGACCCTTTCAATAAATATCTATAGAAAATAATTTCAAGGTTAGAAAAATACTTTATCTGTACATCTTTGCCTATACTGATGCTTGTAAATTAGAGGCTTAGGCCCCTTTCACACTATCCGTCCATCAGACAGATTCCGTTTATATCAGCGGGGGATCGAACTGCCGATCCCCCGCTGAGCAGAAGGATGACAGCTGTGTCTCCGTGCTGTGTGCGGAGACACAACTGTCAGTTCCCCATGCATCTCTATGGGGGAAATTGGATGGGAACGGACCGTCGGTCTGTTCTCATCCGATCCGCTGGATGGATGGAAAATAGGGTTTCCATCCGCCCAGATTTGACGCATCGGGTCAGATGTCAGCGGACATGTCTTCGCTGACATCCGACGCCCTATAGGAGTGCATGGGGGGACCGTTAAAATCTGCCAAAAAACGAACAGGCGGATCTGAACGGTCCGCCTGTGTGAAAGGGGCCTAAGGCTGCATCTAAAGGGTGTGCCATTTCATTTTCAAAAAGATCTCTTGATAGCCTGATTTATCCCTTTCATGGCATGTGCACTAACGCCAGGGAGATAAACGGCTCCAATTCAATTGTATTACGTCTAAACATACATATTCCCTGGAACATAAGCTATTGTTTTGACCAATATTCTACATTTTAGACATGTGAAAATCGCAACTTTCTTTTTTACTGGTGTACTTCTACTCAAGGCAATGCAGTTGGCCACATATTTTGGGGTCACAGACACCCACACAATGTGAATACCCTTTTATCTTGTATTTTAACTGTTTTAAGTAAACATTCTGCTATGGTCTACACTTGGGATTGTTTTGCTTTATGTACTATGGCTTAAGAAGTGATTCCACAGAAGATCCATAGCGGCGCACACCAGAAGAACTGAGTGGAGAGGAGCAGATCACCAGAGAGGAAGGTTGTCTTATAGCGTGTAGGCTGCTCTGTCAGCCGTGTTTTGTCTAGTAAGCACATACTACACTTGGGTGTGGAGAGGGAACTTACCACTGATTTTAGGAGACTGACATTGCAGCTAGTCACATGGTGGTGGATATAGTGGTTATCGGAACTTCCTCCTAGCAACTTAATTTGTGTATCTGTTTTACTGTACATGGACTGTTATTTCAGACAATAGAGCCAATGATACATGTTTATTTTTCTGTGTATACTAAGCATATTGCATTTGTATCACCCATTACTCCAGCACTGCACATCCTTTATCAGTAATATAGCGTTGAGTACAGAGCCGTAAAACAAAAATAGAAAAGTTTTCATTTGGGTGATGTCATTTACTTGCATACACGTGTTTACTCATCTATAAGCATGTTTACATGGGTATAAATGAGTATTTCTCCTTCGTTCATTGATGAATACAGCTCCTTAGCTTCTTGACAGTTGGGTTATACTGCCCCCTACAGGAGTAGGACACAAGGCAAGAAAAAAAACGTGACTACGCCTATGGAACAGTCCAAGGGGGGGTATACTCCCACTCAACTATAGGTACTTTTTTTCTGCCTAGTCAGGAGTAAGGACCAGGTTCCTTGCTGGGATCTCTGGTCCTGGCAATTTTTTTCCTTTTTAAATGAAACACTTTTTCCTATCTTTATTTTGTTCCTGTGAGAATCTACAATCAACTGCAGGACTGGGCGACGGACTGAATAATCTAGATCCAGAGGGTCCCCCCAATCTGGCCAGCGCGCACACGCAGGCCTTACCACGGTAGGTCGGCCGCCACACTGGACGGTGGCTGGCCTGTGAGTTGAACATCTCGTGAGAGCGCATACGACCTGGCCTCGGTCTGAGTCACAGCATTCCTCCTCATCGACAAACCCCCCCCCCCCATTCAGATGGAGCGGTAGTCTGTCGGGAGCTGTGCCCACCCCAGTGGTGTATTTAGGTTTTGTGCTGCCCTAGGCCTGACTAAACTCATGTACCCCCTAATTTAAATATGACCCACCCCTTCCTGACCAGGCCACGCACGCCCCTTCCCATACGCCCTGACATCTGTGAACCACACCCCTTCCTCTTTAGGCCCCACCTATTTGTAACATGCATGGTGAGCCTTAAGCTGGCCATGTTCTTTACAATCCGATTGTACAATCTCCTTTTGGGCTACAATCAAATGTGTAGTACAAGGGCCTGCCTGATTGGATACAGAGTGAATGTATGTTTAACTTTGTCCTTATAATACATGGTTTTGGTAAATATTAAGGAGAATTTACAATCTGATTTTTTTTTTTTTTTTTTCGGGTCATTGATGGATGGAAGTAGAGGTGAATAAATGGAAGGATTGACAGATTTATTGATCGAGGGATGAATGGAAGGGTGGATTTGGAGGGGGGGGGGGGCGGCAGATGGTATGGAGGGATGTAATGAGTGTAAGTAGCGATCACGCACTGACCTAGTTTTCTCCAGACTGGCTTCCTGGGGGCTGCTGCGTCTTTGAGGTACATACCCGATCACTGTTGGATTCCCTTGCCTGTCTCTTCTGTCGGATGAGAGCGGTCTATAGCCACAACCATAGTCGGTGTGGAGAATGCTGCAGGAGTCCAGCCTATACTCTTCTCCAGGATGATGGAGGGGAGAGGGATCAGGACTTTTTCATCACTCCCAGTTCTGGAAGATCCCAACAGGTCAGCACAGGCTGGAAGATCCAAGAGAGAGGGATTGGTCACAGCATATTGCTGGTAGGCAGAGGAGAGCTCATGTAATATGGCAGCACATCCCTGAGCCAGGCATCCTACATTCTTCTCCTATGGGGGGGGGACACATCCTGGGTCACCCAGATGGGAACCCCCTGTGATCCATGTCAGAGGTGTCAATGTCAGATGAGGACTGATGGAGTGGGTCCCAGGTAGGGAGCAGTGAGGATCGTCCACGGTGTGCTCAGCACAGCCCTCCTCTGCCGTCCTTGGATCTCAGCATGACCTTAAAGCGTAAATTCACTGGACACCCCCCCCCCCCTGTTTCTATGTCCTGGGATCCCCTGCTGTCAGGACGCCGCTTCAGAAGTCTGAGGATTTGAAAACCCAGCGGCAGTAGGAACTGAAGAAGCCAAACCAATGGCGATACGTGTATAGGAGGGAGTTCAGTCCAGGATGTCACACAGCTGCTGAAAACCGAATGGTGTGGTATGCAGTCTGACGATCGTCCATAAATGGAGAGCACTATGGTTGCTTTTGTGTTAACATGTGGTCCATGTGAGGAGTATTGGCCCAGACGGGAGTGCTAGATCTAAGGAAGGAAGTTTTACATCCACTTTAGAGTGACTGGCGGGAGTTGTGAAATAAGTCTGTTATTAACAGGAGTGAGGTGAGCGTTCCAATTTACCTGCTGGTGGTGGTGGCGGCACCATTTAATTTGTTTAAGAAGATTTGAGCACGGCGGTGGAATATATATTTATAAAGGATTTTTAGTTTACACATTTGTTATTTCACTTATTGCCTTTTGAGATTTAATAGTTGTTCACAGAATTGAATATTCAGCAGTGCAGCACTATATGTTTATATAGTGAGGATGATTCCTCTGCTCCTCTAGCCGTGCATGAAAAGGTGCTGGTGGATACATGAATTGTGTCAGCGCATGAAACTTTAAAAATTGAGGATAAGGCTGATGCTGTGTCGGCGGCGCCGGTCCCCTTTGGCACCCACAGGCCCTCCAAAGCGGCGAGGGTGTTCCCCTTTTCCACTTACTTTGACAACATTGTCTCAAAACTGTGGGGTTTTCCAAAACGTACTATTGTGGTCCCTAAAGCGTTTTGCTATGCTGTATTTTTGAGGATTCCCTGCTTAAAAAGTGGATGGTCCCACCTGTAGTGGACTCACCGGTTTCCAGGTTATATAAAGCTACCTAATTCCGGTTGAGGAGTCCCCGGCCTTTAAAAAGATCCAGCTGATAGGAGGGCGGATGCTCTGGACCACCATATGTTCACTGTGGCTGGTTCGGCTCTTAGGCCGGTTATTAGGATTGCCCTGGTGTTGTAAACTCTGACCGAGTGGCCTACACTTTTACGCCGGGACCTGGTGAGGAAACCATTTCCCACCTGCAATTGTGGAGCTGGCGAATCAGTTGGTCCAGGGGCTACAGTTTATCTGTGATGCCTCTTTGGATGGGGCTCCTTTGATTTCTAAAGGAAAAAGTGATCAACTGCACTAACTAAATACAACTAAAGCCGCTAGCACAAAAACCAGACATATGGTCAGCAAAATATAAACCAAGTAAATAAAGTGTAGCGCTAAATAATAATGACTGAACACACTAGTCCATGTGCATAAGGATTCACTGAAGATGGTGAATACATAAAGTCCCGTGTGACTGGGGCAGAAAATCATCCAAAAGTGGTAAATGTGGTCAAAGTGGCAGCTAGACCCCCCAACAACATCAGAGGTGAAATGATAATGCGCTCACCGGAGACTTTGGACCCAAACTATCATATGGCAAAAGGGTCAAATAGGCTGGTAACATGGAATTCTTGGTATCTCCAAATGCCAGCAGTGCCATTGGATGTTCCAAACAGTGGTCAAAAGATGATAAACAAGTAAAAAGTTGGGGGAGCAAACCCTGAGCATGTATTTCTAAAGCTGGTGCAGCTATGAACCAAGCGACATGCATATTAAAAAAGAATAGCGCACACATGCAAAAGAAATGAATATCAAATATGAAGACAATCCATACATAAAAATGGGGATTTGGTCCCAATATATGGCCATATCGTGCTCAAGCCCACCACTATGTCAAAGTACCCCATTGTCAGTGGGTCCTACACTATCCATAAAAAAGGATGAATCCAGCCTCTAACCCTTGGAGACAACACTCCTTGCTGGGAGAGATGTGCTAATGCGCTACAAGGGACTCCTATATCTACTTGATAGTGGACACTGATAGAGTACAGGTGTGTGTGGGGGATGGGGTGGGGTGCTCAACCTCAGAAGTCTGGTCAGACCGAATACATAATAAACCAGCAAAAAGTTGTGGGAGCAAACCCTGAACATGTATTTCTAAAGCTGGTGCAGCTATGAACCAAGCGACATGTATATTAAAAAGAATAGCGCACACATGCAAAAGAAATGAATATCAAATATGAAGACAAATCCATAAACTGCACTAACTAAATACAACTAAAGCCGCTAGCACAAAAAACAGACATATGGTCAGCAAAATATAAACCAAGTAAATAAAGTGCAGTGCTAAATAATAATGACTGAGCACACTAGTCCAGTGATGGTGAACCTTTTTGAGCCAGAGTGCAACATGTGCAAGAGCAACGTGCCCGAGGTCATGTGACTGCATCCAGGAGGAGGGGGGAGGACAGAACTCCACTCACCCCACCATATGTTTGATCTCTGGGAGGAGATTACACATGGCTTGCTACAGTAATGGCCCCCCTAGGAGGTCCTGCCTTCCCCGGCAGGTGCAGCGCTCGCTCCCCTCTCACCTGTGCACTTTGAAATACCCAGGGTGAGCAGTGACACCCAGCACTGCTCAGACCAGACTGCTCAGGGGTTTTGAGAGAGAGGGGTGTAAGAGACAGAGAGGGGGGGACAGAGAGAGAGAGGGTTGTAAGAAAGAGAGGGGGAACTGAGAGGGAACTGAGAGAGGGAGGCATGTAAGAGAGAAGGGGACTGAGAGATGGTGCGTTGAGAGAGAGAGAGAGAGAGAGAGAGAGAGAAGGGGGCTGAGAGATATGGTGGGGGGGGGGGTGCTCAGAGATGCAGGAGGGGCTGAGAGAGAGAGGAGAGTGAGGAGGGAGATGACAGAGAGACTCTTGGCTCTGTCCCTATTTGCAGTAGCTGCTCTCCCCTCAGTCTCTGTCTGCAGGCAGGTCTGTGTATGATCATGTCTGGTACCTTCCATGTCAGTCTCTGTGTGCTCTCTGCTCTGTTCCTTCTAGCAGGCTCCCTTGTAGCCTGTGCCTCCCGCCCATCCTTGTCTTCCAGGCCTCCCAGTCAACCTGTTCTCCTGGTCTTACTGTTGGTGTTTTAGCAGAGCGGAGGTTTGAGGAGTAAAGGCTCCTTTGGGACCCTGGGATGCTGCGCCTGCTGCTTGCCTCTTCGGGGGTCAAGGAGGTAGTGATGCTTTTTTTCGGGCTCTCCGGCCTAGCTCTTCACCTACCCCGTGGAGGCTGTGGGACCGCCCACTCACCCGCCTTGTGCAGATAGATTCCCACGCCTCGCCGCTGTTTGCTGCCGTGCTCCTGCCCCCACGTACCTGGACTCTTCATGGATCTCCCTCTACCTGTCATCACTGCACCAGTCCATGTGCATAAGGATTCACTGAAGATGGTGAATACATAGTCCCGTGTGACTGGTGCAGAAAATCATCCAAAAGTGGTAAATGTGGTCAAAATGGCAGCTAGACCCCCAACATCATCAGAGGAGAAATGATAATGCGCTCACCGGAGACTTTGGACCCAAACTATCATATGGCAAAAGGGTCAAATAGGCTGGTAACATGGAATTCTTGGTATCTCCAAATGCCAGCAGTGCCATTGGATGTTCCAAACAGTGGTCAAAAGATGGATTCAGAAGAAAGGAAGTCTCAACCCACATATGACATGAGGAATGAAACCAGAGGGAACAAACCTAGTGTAAATCCGCAAAACAAATTTATTAAAAAAGGGGAAATACACTTAGACATCCAGAGGTACATGCATATAATAAGCAAATCGGGCTGTCCTTGGCATCATCCTGATGCGTTTCCTTTAATTTCTAGGCTGTTTGTATCAGCAGAGGTCCTTCTGCGTATTATCTGGCTGAAATGCTGGTCTGCGGACCAGACTTCTCTAAGAAGGTCTTATTTGATCTTCCTTTGTAGGGGATCGCCTGTTTTTGGAGCTTTATTGGATGACATCATTAAGGGTCTCACAGGGGGGGAAGAGTATTCTTCTTCCGTAGGCTTCCAAGGGCAAGGAGCCCCGGCGTAGACGTGGGCTATTTTTCTCGGCTCATAAAATAACTTTTCGTCCCTCAGGGTCTCAACACAAGGGATCTAAGCCCTTCAGGACCTCCACTGGAGGTTTCATGAAGTCCTGGTCTGGTAAGCCAGGAGCGCGTTCTTCCAGACCTGTGGACATGGCTTCCACCTGCATGAAGGGGCCCCCTAACCTGTATCTGGGGTGGAAGGACATCTTCGCTGGTTTCTGGATCCGTGGACCTCCCTGGTGCAGGACAAGTGAGACCACAAAGTCATTAGGTCCAGCTACAAGATCAAGTTTTTCGGTTTTATCCTCTGGAAAGGTTCTTCCCTTCCAGCCTGCACTTGTCTCCAGATCACTTACGGGTTCTCTTTGGGGCAGTGCAAAACTTTTTACTTCTGGGTCTCAGTCCACCCTGTCTGCAATGGCGGAGGCTCTTGATTCATTAGTGTCCAAGGTTGATTTGGTCCTGCAAAAAAGAACCAGCATAAAGCGTCCACCGCCCTCACCTGCCTCTTCTGCCTCCTCAGATTCTGAGTTTGATCTGGCCACTGTGGACGCCAGTCATCCTGCTCAGTCTGCGTCCACGCACCGAGTGCTCTGATAGGGAGGATGACTCCTCTTCCATTAGACGCGCATGAAAAAGTGCTGTTGGAGGCACTGGTTGTATCAGTGCGGGAGACTTTAAAAGTGGAGGATGAAGCTGCGTCGAAGACGGATTGAACGGTCCCACCTGTGGTGGATTCCCCGGTTTCCAGGCTGAACAAATCCACCCTGATTCCAATGGAGGAGTCTCTGGCTTTTAAAGACCCTTTTGATAGGAAGGCGGAGACCTTGGTCCGACACATGTTTACTATGGCCGGTTCAGTCCTTAGGCCGGTGTTCATGATTGCCTTGGTGTCCCAGACCTTGACAGAGTTGGCTAAGCTTTTGTGCCTGGACCTGGAGGAGGAACAGCTTCCCCCTGCAGGGGTCCAGGGATTGCAGTTTATCTGACGCCTCTCTCTTAGTTTCTAGGCTGTCTGTGATAGCAGTGATCCTTCGGTGCATAATATGGCTAAAATGCTGGTCTGCGGACCAAGCTTCCAAGAAGGCTTTAGCGGATCTCCCCTTTGTAGGGAATCGTCTGTTTTGGTTCTTCCCTGGATAAAGTCATTAAGGGAGTCACAGAGAGGGAAGAGTACTCTCCTCCCACAGGCTTCCAGGGGAAGGCAAAGTTCGTCCAATCCTGGATCACAAATCCCTGAACCGCTTTGTGCGGGTACAGAAGTTCCAGATGCAGTCCACCTGTTCGGTAGTGGCATCCCTTCATCAAGGGGATCTTCTGGCCTGTATCGATATCAAGGACGCTTACCTCCATGTCCCTATACATGTTGGGCATCCGCTCTTCCTCCGCTTTGCTGTGGGTGAGGAGCATTATCAATTTGTGGCGTTACCTTGTGGTCTCGTCTCAGCTCCTCGGGTATTCACAAAAGTGTTGGCAGGAGATTGCGGTACTGGGGTACCTGGACAATCTTCTGCGAGCAGAGTCTCCGATTTGCTCTAAAGGACAACCTGGACATCACTGTGCGAACTCTGCAGGAGTTGGTTGGACATTGAATTTCCAGAAGTCTGCTCTGGTTCCATCCACCAAGTTGGACTATCTGGGTCTGACTCTGGACTCGGCCTTAGCCAGGGTGTTTCTTCCGCTGGACAAGCTCCAGAAGCTGCAGGTTCCCATTCGCCTTCTGTTGTCCAGCAGTTGGTCGTCTCTCAAGACCTGCATGCTGGTGCTGGGCCTGATGAGATCTACCTTAGAGGTGGTTCTGTTTGCACAGTTCCACACGAGACCTCTGCAGAGAGATTCTTGCCAAGTGGGACAAGTGAGAACACAGTCTCTAGACAATCTGATCCTGTTGAGTCAGGGTACGAGAGGGTCCCTGATTTAGTGGCTTCGCTCTCTGGCTCTTCGACAGGGAAAATCCTTCGTTCCCCTGTACTGGACGGTGGTCACTACGGATGCCAACCTGTCTGGGAGGGGAGGTGTTTTGGGCACGGTCTGTGCTTGGGGGGTTTGGATTCTAGAGGAGTCCAGGCTACAGATCAATGTACTGGAACGTCAGGTGATCAGACTTTGTCTGGCCCATTTAACGGTTTGTCTTCAGGGGTGTCCGGTACGGATCCAATCGGACAATGCCACGGCCGTGGCATATGTCGATCACCAAGGGGGCACAAAAAGTGTCCTAGCGGCTCGGGAAGTAGCTGGTATTTTAAGGTGGGCGGAACGTTTTGTTCCAGCTCTCTCTGTGCATATTTCAGGGGTGGAAAATTGGCAGGTGAATTACCTTAGTCTACAGGCCTTGGACAAGGGATAATGGTCACTTCATCCGGAGGTGTTTCATCAGCTCTGTCTCCAGTGGGGAACTCCCAAGGTGGACCTGTTGGCCTCTCGTCTCAATAGGAAGGGTCAGAGATTCATGGCAAGGTGTCGGGATCCTCTAGCCGATGCCATGGACGCACTGGTGGTTCCTTGGAGCCAGTATCGTCTGATGTACGCTTTTCCTCCTCTCAAACTTCTGCCGAGGCTTCTGAGAAGGATCAAGGCAGAAGGAATTCCGGTCATCCTTGTGGCCCCAGACTGGCCTCGCCGGTCTTGGTACACGGATCTGGTATGGCTGGTCGCGGATGTCCCTTGCCGACTTCTCTGAGAAGACCTGTTTGACCCATGGGTCGATCTTCTATCCTTCATTAGTTGCTTGCTTTAACGGCTTGGCTGTTGACAGGTGCTAGAGGATAGGGGGTTGTCTGACTCAGAGATTCCCATGCTGATAAAGGCTAGAAAATCTACCTCTTAAAAGATTCCCCATCGCGTCTGGAAGTCTTACATTGCGTGGTGTGAGTCTCTGGGGGTTTCTCCCCATTCCTTTTCGGTGGCTCGAATTTTGACGTTCCTCCAAAGAGGGGCTGAACAGCGCCTGGCCCTGGGTACCATCAAGAGCCAGGTTTTGGCCTTGCCGATTTTTTCTTCTTACAACATTCTTTGGCTACGCATTCTTGTATTCAGGGGGTTTGCCACTGGGCTCCACCTGTGTGGTCTCCATTGCCTCTTTGGGACCTCAACTTGGTACTGTCGGTTCTTCAGAAACCGCCTTATGAAATTATTTGTGAGATTCCTCTGCTTACATTGTCCCAGAAGGTGGCCTTCTTAGTGGCGATTACTTCCGCATGCACGGTGTCCGAGCTGGCAGCTTTGTCTTGTCCACCTTATTTGCTGGTTCATAGATAGTGGTGCTTCGCCCTTGTCAGTCGTTCCTTCCGAAGGTTGACTCTCTCGTTTCCATCTGAATGAAGACATTGTGTTGCCTTCCCTGTGTCCTAAGCCTAAGCATCCTAAGGAGATTGCCTTGCTATCTCCTGGCACCTGGCGGCAACTGAGTCGTTTAGGAAATCGGACTCCCTTTTAGTCCTTACGGATGGATCTCGCAAGGGTTTGGCCGTGTCTTCCGCAACAGTTTCCAGATGGATCAGACAGATGGTACTGCAGGCCTATTCCATCAAGGGTCAGGTTTCTCCTTTCCCTGTCGAGGTGCATTCTACGCAGGCGCGTAGTGCCTCCTGGGCCTTCCGCCATCAGCCATCAGTGATGCAGGTTTGCAAGGCGGCCACTTTCACAAAATTTTACAAAGTAGATGTGTTGGCATCTGCTGCTTTTTGCTGCAAGATTTTGCAGGCCGCTGTTTAAGAGGACTTGGTCCTCTTTGAGGGTGTATTGTTTTCAGGTGAGCTCCAGTTGTTCCTGGTTGAGCTCCATGTTACCAGGTGAGCTAGGTTTAGCCTTTGGAATTTTTTTCTGCGGTGTTGTTCCCACCCCTCATATTTGACACTGCTTTGAGTCGTCCCAATGGTAAAGAAGTTTCTGGAGCTATCTGTCAATGAAGGAAAGAGAAAATTTGGATTTTTGTCTTACCGTAAAATCCTTTACTCTGATGTTCATTGACAAACACAGCACCCACCCCTCTATAGAGTTAGGTTATTTTTCTTCTGACACTGCTTGCAACAAAACTGAATGCCTATAGCAGGATGTAGGAGTATACCCCCTGGGACTGCCCCATAGGCGTGGTAAAGCTTTTTGCTGCCTAGTGTCCTACTCCTGTAGGGGGCAGCATAAGCCAATGGTCAAGAAGATTCTGGAGCTGTGTCCATCAATGAGCTGTGAACTTTTACGGTAAGACAAAAATACAATGATTACAATACTGGCAATGAAGAAAAGTTTTACTCGTCTCTGCGCTTACGCACCTTTATTCACCCATACTCAACAATACTCAGCTCTTTACACAGTTTTTGGCCCCTTGCTCACAGACATCACAAGTTCCTGAGTAAACATCAGTAAATGACTCCCATGTGCAAGGGGCCGTAAAATATAACCAAAGGCTTTATTTATTGTTTTTTTGATAGTGTAGTAAATGGATAGAACCACTTTTAGGTGTACTTTTAATATGCAGAGAAAAGCTGTGATCCTGAGGATCACGACTGATCTCTGATGAGTTACCGTTTAGTTTGCTGAGATGAGGAGCAGAGAACATGTTCTTCTCTTCTCATCACAGTACATGACCGTTTCTGTCACAAACGGCCAGTTTAGAAAAGTGAGATCTGAAGATCACACAGCCGTTATTCTGAAATATCTCCATTCCAGATTCTCCAGCTCAGAGGTGGAGAATCAGGGGGAGAAGCTGTGTGATCAGAGGAAGAAGACTTCTTTCTTCCTATATATCAGCACCAGGGGGTTCAAAATAAAAAAAAAAAAAATATATATATATGGTATGTATGTATGTATGTGTGTGTGTGTGTGTGTATATATATATATATATATATATATATATATATATATATATATATATATATATATATATATATATATATATATATATATATATACATATACTATATATACGGTATGTACTGGTGTGTGTATGTATGTGTGTATATATATATATATATATATATATATATATATATATATATATATATATATATATATATATACTGTATGTACTGGTGTGTATATATATATATATACTGTATGTACATATGTATATACACTGTATGTATATATGTATGTATACTGTATATGTGTGTATGTATGTGTGTGTGTGTGTGTGTGTGTGTGTGTATAGATCGATAGATATTCAGTAAGTTTTCATGTGTCAGAACATGTCATTATGAGTGCTTTTAAACTTTGGTTTCACTTTTAAAACTTGGCGGCACTGTAATCTCACAAAATCTCGTGAGATTACAGGCAGTCCACCCAGTTATACAGGGATCACGGCCGTTTTCAGAGAAAAAAATTCTCCTCTGATCACCCTTTGGGAATTGAAGTTCTCGACCACCTAAACTGGGTGCCAGAGTTGATAATTTTTCTCTGAGAATTGCCGAGAAGTGAACTGAGAGAAAACTTCTCAGTTTACTAAACGTACACCTTAGGTTGCTATTGCTGTCGGTGTCCCAGAGAGACTCACATTCTCTAAATGTTTTGATCATCAATGTCCCCAGTAATTAAATTGAGAGTAAATTTTCCCCGGGCTCTCCATTCTATGGGGGAGTTTGGGACTGCTGTAAGTGTTCAGGTTGGCTGTGCATACAGGAGATGTAGGAACATCCATTCCCCAACCTCTGTAATGAATGAAGCCAGAAGCATCAAGGATTTTGTCACTTGCTGTTTAAAAGTTGTCTTTCCCTTGCCAATACAGCCAGAGAAGTGTTTGATTAAACAGATCAGATTAAGTGCTTGATTAAACAGATCAGATTTTGATCAGATGCTTTGAAGTGCATTGGAGATATCGGGGGTCTAAAAGCCCCCCTTATGTCTTAATAAAGTGTTCCTGTCACTGCCCAAAGTCTATTACAAGGAGATTGTTCACACCTCGAAGGACCTCCAACATAGTGAACAATACTATCGACTAACAACTGTTACGATTACTTTATATTATTACTAATATATATATAGGTTTTTTTCTTTATTTTATTTCTGTGTTCTATTATTTTTCTAGATTTCATAGTAGATCTTCTTCTATACAGAATAATTGGTTATATTATCAGTTAAATGCAAAGTACTCATGCATGCTTCCTCTATATATTAATAATTTGGTAATAGTTGCCTATATACATACAGTATATGGGAATGTGAATAAAACTGCATAATATTAGGTACAAAGGTAGAATATCAATGCAATAAAAGGAAATTAGTAGTGGGTTAGATACAAGCTTTGTAGATCTACCCCTTTCTGTTTTGTTTAAAGCTTGTAAATTTTCAATCAAACTATTTGAAAAAAAAAGTTTTAAAAATTATAAATCAAACAAAATAAATAAAAAGCACCCCTTGCCCACGCCCAAATGCAAAGTTACTCTTGAGTTCGGCACGCATATGTAAACGGTGATTGCACCACACATGAGGTATTACTGCGAACGTTGGAGTAAGAGCAAGAATTCTAGCACCATAGCTCTTGTTCCAACTCCTAAACAGATAACCTGTAAAGGCTTTGAAACCTCGTCTATGAACAATTATAGGCGCCATAGTTTGTCGCCATTTCACAAGTGTGCACAAATTTAAATCTTGACATGTTTGCTTTCTATTTACTTTATGTGAGATCATATTTCTCTCTCGATCATTGACTGACACCGCTCCTGATCGTCTTAACTATTGGGTTATACTGCCCCCTACAGGAGTAGGACACTAGGCAGAAAAAAAAGCTTGACTACACCTATAGGTAGTTCCAAGGGTTTTTTTCCCACTCTCAGCTATAGGTGAGTTTTTTTTCTGCCTAGTCAGGAGTAAGGACCTAGTTCCTTGCTGGGATCTTCAGTCCTGGCAATTTGTTTCCTTTTTTTAAAGGCTTTTTTGTGTGGAAATCTACAATCAACTGCTGGACTGGGCGACGGGCTGGATATTTTTAAAAATCCAGTGGTCACCTTAGTCTGGCTAGCGAGCACGTGCAGGCCTCGGCTAGTCGGCCATGACATAGCCCCACCGGATAGAGGCTGGCCTGTGAGTCAAACTCCTTGCGAGGTCGCATACGACCGGGTCTCGGCCTGAGTCGCAGCGTTCCTCCTGGCCGACAGCCCCCCCCCCCCCACATTTGGATGGAGAGAAGGTTCTGTCTGGAGCGGTGAAAACCCTGTACCTGGCATGGTAAGTAGCTGATCCTCTCCCCCTAGAGGGTTTTATGGTGGACGTGGGACCCTCCCTGGGACGGTCGGACCCCCTGGTTCTCTTCCTTCCCTTGCAGCGCCCCCCCCCCCTCGGTGGTCCCTGCACACTTCGCTCCCCCCCACCACCTTTTCAGGTCGGCCGGGGGTGCTGAGCTGGTGATTGGGGGGGCCGGGTGGAGGTGCTGGTGACTGGACGATCGGCTTTTGGGAGGGGGCTGTACCTGGTGGGGGCTCCTGCCAGGGACCCCCTTCCTGCTGTTGTAATTTCAGGGCTCCTGGGCCCTTGGGAGCTGCGTGGTCCCTCCATTTTCTTGTAGCCTGTGTGCTGTAGATTTGTGGGCCATGTTTGTTTAGCCTCGGCAGCCATTTTCGAGTGGTATCTCATTGCTAATGGCGGCGGCCATGACTGAAGCATATATGGGTGGTGATTTCGATGGTGGAAGCCCCTCCTTATCCCCTGGTGCTGACTCCTGGATCTTTCTCTTCCTGATCGCTGCATATGTGTGCAGATAGCCTGGTGTAGCGGTTCCTGATTGGTGGTCGTTGAGTCTGGTGGGGTCCTCTCCCTCTTTTCTATAGGATCGGTTAGTGCTCTGTGCCTGGGGTGACCTGTGGTGCTGCCAGCGCGAGGGGGGTGTTCCTAGCAGTGTTTTTTACACCTTTTTTTTGTGGGTCCCCATTTTTCACTCATGGAGTCCTTGGAGCACATTTACCCACCTAAACCCGTCTCAGAGGTTGCCTTGCCCTCCGGGGTCCCCACAATCCCTTACTGCACTGACAGCGTTCCTGGAGTCTTTAGTGTCCAAAGTGGATTTGGTCCTGGGGAAACAGGCTAGCAAAAAAGCAAAAAGTGTCTCCTGCCTTCACCTGCCTCATTTGTTTCATCAGATCCTGAATCGGATCCGGCCGCTGCGGACGCGAGTCAACCTGTTGGGTCTGTGTCCACACACCCTGATTTTTCAGATAGGATGATTCCTCTGCTCCTGTAGCCATGCATGAAGAGGCACTGGTGGATACACTGATTGTATCTGTGCGTGAGATTTTTAAAATGGAGGATGCGGCTGATGCCGCATCGGAGGCGTCTGTTGCTTTTAGCACCCACAAGACTTCCAGAGCGGCAAGGGTGTTCTCCTTTCTGACTTGCTTTGACAAAATTGACGCTAAAAAGCGAGGTTGTCCAAATCTCCCCCTTGTGGTCCCGAAGCGTCCAGTCTATAGACAATCTGATCTGGCTGAGTCAGGTTACGAGAGGGTCACGCACTACGCCAAGGCAAATCCTTTTCCCCCTGTACTGGACAGTGTTCATAACGGATGCTAGCCTGTCTGGGTGGGGAGGTGTCCTCAGAAAAGATTCTGCTCAGGGGTTCTGGACACTGGAAGAGTCCAGGCTGCCGATCAGTGTACTAGAGCTTTGAGCAATCATACCTTGTCTGGATCATTGGACGAATCGTCTTCAGGGGTGTCCGGTGCAAATTCAATCGGACAGTGCCATGGCTGTGGTCTGTCAATCACCATGGGGGCACAAGAGGTGTCCTGGCGGCTCGGGAAGTAGCCAGTAGGGATGTAACGATATCGAAGATATCGCGATATCGTATCGTCGTGGTCGTCTCGATATCGTTGTGGTCGTATCGCGATATCGTCGTGGTTGGGTTACAATATTATAAGGACAGGTGTCCGTCAAAAAGCAAGAGGAGTAAACACAGTCCCGCGGAACAAATCAGTGTTTTATGTTGTCATGGATCCATAATTACAACAATAAATTGCCTGTTGACTGGCAAAAGCAGAATAAATGTCGGCATTTTTTTGCTATTACCATCACAAACACTATCATGAGCTATTTAACAATACCATGAGCTTTTCCACAATATCGCAATAAATATCGTACCGTGAGGTTAATATCGAAATTGTATCGTACCGTGAGATTTTGATATCGTTACATCCCTAGTAGCCAGCATTCTAATGTGGGCAGAACGTTTCATTCCAGCCATCTCTGCTGTACACATTCTGGGGGTGGTAAATTGGCAGGCGGATTACCTCAGTCAACAGGCGTTGGACCAGGGGGAATAGTCACTTCATCCGGAGGTGTTTCATCAGTTCTGCCTCCTGTAGGGTACTCCCCGAGGTGGACCTGTTGGCCTTTCCTCTCAACAGGAAGGTGCAGAGGTTTGTGGCACGGTCTCAGGACCCTCTGGCGGACACCACTGACGCTCTGGTGGCCCCATGGGGTCAGTATCTTCTGATTTACGCTTTTTCCCCCTCTCAAGCTTCTGCCAAGACTTCTGCGGAGGATTGAGGCAGAAAGTATTTCGATCATCTTAGTGGCTCCAGACTGGCCTCGCCGATTTTGGTATGGCTGGTCGCTGATGTTCCTTGGAGACTTCCTCTCAGGGAAGATCTGCTGTCCCCAGGGCCAATCCTCCATCCTGCTTTACAGTCACTGGTTTAATGGCTTGGCTGTTGAAAGCCAAGTACTGAAAGATAGAGGTTTGTCTGATTCAGTGATTCCTACGCTGTTAAAAGCTAGAAAATCTACCTCTAGGAAGATCTACCATCCATCATACGTGGAAGTCGTTCATTGCGTGGTGTGAGTCTCTTGGTGTACAACCTCGCTCCTTTTCGCTGGCTCAGATCTTAACCTTCTTCCAACGCTGGGTTAATCAGCGCCTGGCCTTGAGTACTATCAAGGGCCAAGTCTCGGCCTTGGCAGTCTTCTTTCAACGACCATTGGCCACACTTTCCTTAGTGCGTACTTTTATCCAGGAAGTTTGACGCTTGGTTCCTCCGGTGCAGTCTACATTGCTGCCTGGAGACCTCAATTTGGTGCTTTCAGTTCTCCAGAAACCTCCTTTTGAATATCTATCTTAGGGAGGTTCCCCTGCTTATATTATTCCAGAAGGTGGCATTTTTGGTGGCATTCACTTCTGCGCACAGGGTGTCAGAGCTGGCAACATTGTCTTGTTGTTCACCTTACATGGTTCACTGAGATAAGGTGGTTCTTCGCCCCTCTCCGTTGTTCCTTCCAAAGGTTGTCTCTGATTTTTTTTTTTTTTTTTTGAATGAACACATTGGGTTGCCTTCCTTGTGTCCCAGGCCAAAATATCCTAAGGAAATTGCATTGCATTCCTTGGAAGTGGTTTGGGCAACTGCGGTGTACCTGGCAGCTACGGAGTCTTTTAGGAAGTCAGACTCCCTATTAGTGCTCACAGATGGGCCTCGGAAAGGATTGTCTTTTTCCTCCTGTGACCATTTCCAGACGGATCAGACAAACGGTGGTTCAGGTCTATTCCATCCAGGGTCAGGTTCCTCCTTTCCCTATCAAGGCGCATTCCATTCGAGCACTCTGTGCCTCCTGGGCTTTTCGTCATCACGCAATAGTGATGCAGGTTTGCAAGGCGGCCTCCTGGTCATGGGTGCACACTTTCACAAAATTCTATAAAGTGGGTGTGTTGGCATCTGCGGTTGCTACCTTTGGCCGCAAGGTTTTGCAGGCTGTTGTTTAGAGGACCTTGCCCTCTTTGAGGGTGTATTGTTTTTTCAGGTGAGCTCCAGTTTTGGTTGAGCTCGTTAACCTGGTTGGCTATAGTTAGCCTTGGTAATTTCTTTTTCGCTGTTCCCACCCTCATGTTTAATACTGCTTTGGGACATCCCAATGGTTAAGAAGATCAGGAGCTGTGTCCGTCAATGAACGATAGAGAAAATTAGATTTTAGTCTTATCGTAAAATCCATCTCTGATGTTTGACAGACACAACACCCACCCTTCTGTAAGGCTGGATTTCTTCTGACACTGCTTGTAACAAAAGTGAGTGCCTATAGCAGAGAGAGGGAGTATACCCCCTGGGACTGCCCATAGTCGTCAATCTTTTTTGTGCTTAGTGTCCTTCGCCTGTAGGGGCCAGTATAACCCAATGGTTAAGATCAGGAGCTGTCTGTCATTTAGCATCAGAGAAATTAATTTTACGGTAAGACAAAAATCCCATTTCTTATATTAAAAAATTGGGTATTGTAGGGTTTGTGTGCACGAAGATTCTTTAAGTGTATTTTTCCTGCAAATATCTGTTTAATAAACAGCTGTGCTAATATCATGTGATTTAAAAAAAAAATTGCTAAAGCCACCATTTTTATTCTCCAGGGCTTGGGGATTCTACATTTTCAAGCCAAAAAAAGCAGATTTTAACATGTATGTAAAAAATGTAAAAATTGCCCTTGTAGGCAAGTGGTTAAAAGGGAATTAAAAAAAAAAAAAAATGTCCCCTTCCTGTTAAGTAGGTGTGAAAGAAATCTCCCTAATGAAACGCAGATAGCAGAAGGACTTTAACCTCCCTAACTCTATCAAAAATTGTTTACTTTTTAGATATACAGGTGCATCTCATACAATTAGAATATCATCAAAAAGTTAATTAATTTCAGTAATTCAATTCAAAATGTAAAATTAATATATTTTATATAAATGGGTTACACTCGCACACAGTGATATATTGCAAGCATTTTTTTAATTCTGCTGATTATGGCTTACAGCTAGTAAAAAGCCAAAATTCAGTGTATCAGAACATTAGAATATTACATAAGGCCAAAAAAATAAAAATAAAAGATTAACACAAATGTTGGCTTAGTCCGGTTCACACTGGGGCAACTTGTCAGGCGACTTTGCCACCTGACAAGTCGCGCTCCATTTAGTGCAATGGAACCATTCTAATCGGAGCAACTCAAGTCGCTTCAACTTGGAAAAAGGTTCCCGCACTACTTTGGGGGCGGCTTGCATTGACTTCTATTAGAGAAGTCGTTTGCAAGCCACGCTGAAGTCGCGCTGCACGAAGCGGCTTCAGAGTCGGGCGACTTTGAAGCCACCCAGTGTGAACCCGGCCTTACTAAATAGTATGCCAATGTACAATATAGTATGCACTCAGTACTTGGTTGGGGCTCCTTCTGCATGAATTACTGCATCAATGAGGCCTGGCATGACAGCGATCAGCCTGTGGCACTGCCGAGGTGTTATGGAAGCCCAGGTTACTTTGATAGCAGCCTTCAGCTTGTCTGCGTTGTTGGGTCTGGTGTCTCTCCTCTTCCTCTTGACAATACCCCACAGATTCTCAATGGGTTTTAGGTCAGGCAAGTTTTTTGGCCAGTCAAGCACAGTGATATTATTATTATTAAACCAGGTATTGGTACTTTTGGCAGTGTGGGCAGTTGCCAAGTCCTGCTGGAAAATGAAATCATCATCTCCAGGAAGCTCAGCAGAAGGAAGCATGTAGTGCTCTCGAATTTCCTGCTAGAGGGCTGTGCTGACTTTGGACTTGATAACACACAGTGAGCAAACACCAGTAGATGGCATGGTTCCCCAAACCATCCCTGACTGGAAAATATTGCATTTAATTTGGAAATCAAGGTCACAGTCTGGAGGAAGAGTGGAGAGGCACAGAATCCAACTTGCATGAGGTCCAGTGTGAAGTTTCCACAGTCGGTGATGATTTAGGGAGCCATGTCATCTGCTGGTGTTGGTCCAATGTGTTTTTATAAAGTTCAAAGTCAGGGCAACCCTCTAACAGGAACGTCTACTTCATGCTTCAGTAAGCCAACATTTGTGTATTAAAAAATCCTTTTTTCTTTTTTTTTTTATTAGTCTTTTGTAATATTCATATTTTTCTAAGATTCTCAATTATGGGTTTTTACTCGCTATAAGCCGCCATGATCCTCAAAATAAAAGACACTTTTTGAAAAATCACTCTGTGCGTAACGCATCTATATTGAAATGCTAAAATAAACTTTTCAACGATATTCTAATTTTGACATGCAGCTGTACTTTATTATAATCTATTGCAAGTGTTAAAATTTAGAAATTTCTTGCAAAAATGTATTTAAAACGTGGTTTAGGAAAACAATATTTTGTGACTTGCTATAAGTTTGTTCTAGAAAAGGAATTTGATCCCAGATGCCTTAGGATATCCTTTTTTGTGTTTTGTGCAGGTAAAGAGGACGTACTCCCATGGTACATATAGAGCAGGTGCAATGAGGCAGATCAGTCTGGTGGGAGCAGTTGATGAGGAAGTAGGGGACTACTTTCCTGAATTCCTAGACATGTTGGAGGAGTCGCCTTTTCTGAAGGTAACAATGAATATTGTCTCATACCTGCTGTGCTGTTTATTTTTACTACTGACTGACTTGTTTACTTGTTGGAGGTGTGTGTGTGTGTGTGTATGTATGTATGTGTATAGATGGAGAGATAGAGAGATATAGATATATATATATTATGCAGAGTTTTGGAAACCTTACAAATTAACCACTTAAGCCCCGGAAGATTTTACCCCCTTCCTGACCAGGGCCAGTGTCAGAGGAGGGTTTACTTCCTCTTTAAAGAAGAAAAGGTCCTACTAAAATCCCTGCTGCTATATATATATATTATATATATATTATATATATATATATATATATATATATATATATATATATATATATATATATATATGAAAATAAAACCATTTCTGTGCGCCTCTCTGATTTGGTTTCCCTTTGTTACTGCAGCCTAATGCTGTCAGTTCTAGTTCTGCGCATAACCTGATGAAGACAAAAAAAAATTCATAAAGTCTCACTGTGAAGTTTAATTAAAGCGCTTGACTCACGATATAGTCCCCACCCTAGGCCCTACCCCTCCGATGCATTTCACCCAAATTAGGCTTATTCATGCAGCTTTGTCCTTCGTTTTTTGCCATATGTGCAGATCGGACTCCTAAAGCCATCACCCAATGCTAAGGGGGGACCAGAGAAATATGCTCAGGACTTGAAGGTGCAGTCCTTTCTTTGTGTTTAGACTAATAAAAAGATAATTTACTTGCAATGTACGCATTTCTAGAAAGCAGTTGGAGCTCTAGGCTTCATTTTACATATTTCAAGGCTAAAAACTTGGCTGCTTTGTAGGGGGGAAAAAAAAAAAAAAAAGAAGCCTGTTTGTAAGGCACAATATCCCGACTTTACGACATCGGAAAGTTAATAATTATCCCTCCTGCCTGCTACGTTCATATTGACAATCTGTTTCAAGAGACACTGAAAGCAAACCACAGACACTCAACATACATCCAAAAATCATACACAGTTTTCAACTGTTAACCACTTTAGCCCCGGAGGATTTGGCTGCTCAATGACCAGGCCCTATTTTGGTAACTGCATTATTTTAATGGACAATTGCCGTGCGACACTGTAACCAAACGAAATTGATGTCCTTTTTTTCCCCCACAAATGGGGCTTTCTTTTGGTGGTATTTGATCACCTGTGCGACTTTTATTTTTTGCACTATAAACAAAAAAAGAGCGACAATTTTGAAAAAATTACAATATTTTTCACATTCTTTCATATGAAATTATCAAAAAAAAAATGTAAAAATCAAAAACTAACATTTTAGGGCAATTTGATTTCTGCTACATATTTTTGGTTAAAAAAAAAAAAAATCGCAATAAACGTATTTTGATTGGTTTGCGCAAAAGTTATTGCGTTTACTAACTACGGGAAAGATTTAGGTCATTTTTATTGTTTTGTTTTTTTTTTTTTTTTTTTACTAGTTTACTGCGGCAATCTGCGTTTTTTTTTTTTTTTCTGCGGGACTGCGACATTGCGTCAGACAGATCAAACCCCTGACATTTTTGACACTTTTGGGGGTATCAGTGACATTACTACAGTAATCAGTGCAAAAAAATATGCACTGTTACTGTAAAAATTACACTGGCAGGGAAGGGGTTAACATTACTGGTGGGTTAAATGTGTCCCTAGGGGCGTGATTCTAACTGTCAGGGGGCGTGGCTTGTGAAGTAATCAGACATGCGATCCTATTTAGCAGGATCACATAGCCTCTGTGATCACTTCAGGGAGAATGACAGGTGGCTGTGTTTACATCAGCCATCCGTCCTCTCTCAGCTGCGGGAGATCGAGAGTGGCCGTCGGCCACACGCACTGGCTCCCCAGCTAAGGAGCGGGGGCGTTACTAGGTTGCTTTGCCCAGGAGCGGCTGCCTGCCGCAGTAAAACTGTGATAAGGCTTACCTATAGGTACTGTAAATATCTCCTAAACATGTACCGTTTAGGAGATATTTACCTTACATGCAGCCAGTGACGTCACTGGCACATGCGCTCTGAAGCAACGGCCGCTGGTGCCGTTCCTTCAGAGGCCCGTGCCGTGACCGCCGGCTCGCGTGCGCGGGAGTGACGTCACCGCGGCTCCGGCCAATCGGATGGCCGGATGCCGGGATCCCGGAAGACGGGCGACTGGACATGTCGCCCGTCATAGAGGTGAACGAGAGGGGGGCTCGTTCTGAGGTAAGTATTTCATAATGAGCTAGTATGCGATGCATACTAGCTCATTATGTGTTTCTCTTGCAGGCTGAAAAAAAAAAAATGTGGGGTTTACAACCTCTTTAAGATTAGGATCAGGTGGAGGTATGGTGTTATGTGTTGGATTAAGGTAGGTTAATAGTTTTCAATGTTAAAGTGATTGTAAAGGGACAAAAAAAAATGTCATGTTATACTTGCCTAATCTGTACAATGGTTTTGCACAGAGCAGCCCCAATCCTCCTCTTCTGAGCCAGGAGCACTTCTACCGGTGCTCCTGTCTTCCCGCCCTTCTCCCCCCCTTCTGAGTGGATCCATAGCAAGCTGCTTTCTATGAGGACACTTGTGTGGGCTCGATCTGGACCTGGGCTCTGTGTCAATTGACGCACACAGTGCAGCTCAGCCCTGCCCCACTGCGCTTTCCTCACAGGCTATGATTGACAGCAGAAGGAGCCAATGGCTCCTGCCTCGATGTCCAGTGAGGAGAGAGCAGCTGCTCTCTGGGATATACCAGTGGATTGATATCGGGCTCAGGTAAGTATTTAGGGGAAGCTCTGCACAAAGGTTTTTTCCCTAATGCAGAGAGTTAATTTAAGGGTTAATGTTGGGGGATATACTAAATTGTGCTGGGTGAGCCGCATACTTGCACATTTTTGCAGTTACCTCTCAATTTGCCTTCCTCCTGTACTGGCTGGCATTCTCTCCACCATTGAGAGCACAAGCAAGTGTATGCTGAACTGTGTGTGCACTGCAAGCAATGTACACACATAACAAAATGCAAGAAAATAGAGAAAGTAGTGCTTGCAGTGAATTTCTCTTCCCTTGTGAACTTTTTTTGCTTGGTAGAAATTTTCTCTCTACAACCTGTGTTAGCGAGCCCCTTTTGGTTCTATAATTGTATCAATTAACACAAGGGCACTATATACATGGGACTTATGAATTTGAATATTGTATAAAAAATTTCTAGTAACTTTTGCTATTGCTACTGTTTGATTTTAATGTTTAACAGCAATGTGTACAAACTGACCGTGTCAAAATTTCACTTGAATGACAGCGCACTTTGCCGTGGGGAACTCATTCAAGCCTGGAGCTGAAAAGCCGCAAAGAAAGCGACGATGGTCCTATAATGTGGGTGCGCCCAGGAGAGCAGATGATTCCTGTGGCTGACATGCCAAAGTCTCCATTCAAAAGAAAAAGGTATACAGAGATTTCAGCCTAGTCCTAGGGGATTTATGTTGGTACCCTATGCCTGTAACAAGAACATCACAGGGATAATGTTCAAAAACTAGTTTTAAAACAAAAGTAGCATAGTTGCAGCACTCGCGTTTTCCTACATTCTCCTTCTATTAGAAAATCATATCATTATTGGTGGTTCCATATACAAGTATTGTTTGGAGAGGTTTAGACAGCATAAGGGTGCATTCTGGCCAGTGGGCTAGTGTATCTTGGAGGCACAGCAGTGCCCCACCTTGGCATTTAGGCAGGCAGGCTTTGCAGCTCAGTTCACGTGCTCCATTCATTTGTGGGTAAATAGTTGTCATTAATGACACTTGACAAGTGTCAATCCCCGGGTTCCCTGCTGTGCTCAGTGGTTCAGTTTGTCAAACCCTGCATTACTATAGGACACAGTAGTGACATGGAAATCGGTGGGAACCACTGAGTTTAGTGGGGCACCAGGAATCTGACACTCAGAGTGTTGATCTTTTGAAGAGACTTCAAGGGATGAGTTCTCTGCATTTGGCATGGGCAGTGGGAGAGGTAAGCATTTAGATACTGCTTTACAGTGAAGTTTTTTTCTTTTATGGGCACTTTCTTGTTATCAGTTGTATCTTTAAAACATGCATGAATATTTCCTACACTAATGCATTCTTCAAATTACAGTTTACATTTTTGCATTGAATTAAATAATGGTTTTCACTAGTGTTGGGCAGTAATCTACATCTTATAGTTTAAGATCCCTGACAGTCCTAAAGTGTATGTTAAAGCATTTGCTTTATTGTCCATCAGTCTGGGTTCACACTGCTGCAAATCTTGAGCAGGTTGGATGCTTTTAGGGAGACCAAGATTCACTTGTCAATTGAATAGAATGGATTTTTATGCGTTTGGTTTACAAACTAGTGTAAAATATTTGGTGCAATGTGAATCTCTATGGTGCAATGCAAATTTGTTCGCACCTCTACACCGCAAATCGCAATTTAAATTCGCACCTCACCTTGGACAAAAACCTGCATCAAATTTGCACCACATCGCAGCACAGCAGTGTGAACCCAGGCTCAAGGTGGATTGTGTTTAAATCAAGTCGATTTAAATCATAATTTTTAAATGGCAACTGTCATCTCTGTCCTGCAGCGGCTCCTCCTCTGACCCGCTGTTGACTCACTGATAGTCCCATTCACTTGAGACGGCTGGTGATGCGGTAGTGACACAACAAGGTGAGGGACGTGGCGGCAGCAGGTGAGTGGATGTCCACTAACAGGCGCTGCCATGATGGATCTGAAATGACAGGTGCTTTTTAAATGTAAGGACGACTTCTTGCTGGTAGTTAATGTGACATTGTGTGAATGCATCAATGCAATGCATGTTATCTCAGCTTTCAGAGCTTGAGTTCATTGAGTGAGTTTACCAAAAAATGTAAATTATGCAGAATATACATCCTCATGCTACATAACTAAGCTCAATTTCTTGAATAAATGAAATTAAATTATTATTGTATCTTAAATAGAAAATTATCTTTAGATAGATTTTTACTTCAAAAGCATTTTATTAAAATAAATTTGATAAAAAAAAACAATTTTAAATAAGAAAAATCAGATTTAAATAAATAAAAACAATCGGAAGTTGCCAAACAAAATGTTAACTTAACCCCGTATAATGACGCCTCCATGCCTGGTTTTTACTTTGCTAGTGTACAAGGTGGTTGGATGCCTTTTTCTCAACTCAACTCCTGAAGCCTCTAGCTGGTTGTTCTGCTGATTCTCTTACCGGGCTATATCTTGGCAATTCAGATGCTCAAGCCCCCTTGTGACTCTCTTCTAAATATTAGGTATAGGCATCTCTTTGACTGCCTTTTCTAGCATTCTTGCACCCCTTGAATGTTTTTTACAGACTTGTTGTGAGTTCCCTGCATGTTTGGGTTTCCGATTCCTATCTTTAAAGAAATTTATCCTTGGGAGCATCAATCCCATTTGATGCAAACTAAAGCATATCATAACACCCACCCCACTCCCCTTTACAGCATACAGGAGGTTATTGTGGGAATGTTGAGGTACTTTTCACATGGTTTCCCTTCTCGTGTTTATCCTACAGAACTTTTCATTGATTTTTTTCTTTTAAAAATAAGAAATTGGACAATGCACAACACTGATCCTTCAGAACACCTTGTCCTGCTAATTGGGAATTATCTCTTTACACTCATCCTGGAAGGATTTTCCTTAGGGATTTATGCTTCCCTACGCCTTAAATCGAGTGTCAAAATGCATCCTTACTTTCTGCCGGAAAAGATCTACCTTCTGTAGAAGTCCTATACTTTTCTGTAAGATCAGCAGACAAAGAATTATAGTGCTAGCTGCTAGCCTGGAAGCCTCAGTGGACCATTTTGCTGGAAAATAGATCTATTCCTACTTCTAAATGTTTCCTTGCACAGGAGTTCCTAGAATCATATTCCGAATACATAGGAAGGCAAGCAATTCTATGGCTTCTCTGACCATGATAGGCCTTTGAATAAGAGTTGGAAGTTATCCTCATTTTTTTGGTTCTGATGTTCCTGTATGCTAGCTTGCATTTCAATGTTTTTTCCTCCGTTTTACATTGGTGCTGTAGATCACCTCAAATATTTTTTTTTTTTTTTTTTTTGTGGGATTACTACTTTTTACTAGTTTATAGTTTTCTTTCCTCTCACAGTTTAGATTATTGCTGAGAAGGGCTATTACATCCAGGTATATAATTTTAGAGGTTACTATGCGGGAAGTTCTTGGCCCACAGCCCAGACAGAACACCATATACTTTATGTAGCTCAGGCTACATATAGTTTATACAGCACATACAGCCGCCGCATTTGTTAGTGAATGAAATAGTTTGCTTGGTCCAAACAAATTATTTAAAGTTAAATGAAATAGAGATCAGCTGTAACCTGCGGCTGTTAACTTGTTAGTCTTAACTTGTTAGGGTTAATGATGTTCCACTTCAGTCTTTTCACCGTTAACTGGTGGTTCTTTTGGTTTGGACATAAGTTATTTGTTCAACTTCAATTTCCCTGAAGTCCAAGGGTAAGCTTTTCTAGGCTTCAGCCTTTACCTTGGACCTTTTTTGTTGACCACCTTCGCTGTTATTTTTGTTTTTCCTTCTGTTGAAGTAGATATTCCACCAATAATGCACCATTTTTCTTATGGCGCATTATTGGTTCTCCCACACACTTAGTTGAGAATCCCCATTCTTTCAGGTAGTAGTTTCCCCTTATTTGTGATCACCTGGCCTGGCCGGGAAGGTCAGGTTGATCTTCGATGCCCTTTTGGTTGTAGCAAATCTTTTTAACCCTTTCATAAACCCTTTTTTTTAATGCTCAGTAGTTTTTAGTTTTATAGTAAACTAACTGGCAAAAAAAAAACATATGGTACATAATAATGGTGCATGAAATGCACTACAAATTTCATCAACACAGCTTGATATGATAGAAAAAGGTAGAGAGATATCATTTCCAAGAGCATAAGCCTGCAGCAATAGTATCAATGACAGTACATATATATTTAGTAGAATGCCAATTAAACAGTAGTAACTACAAGGATTGCACTATACTGTTCAGTAAGGAAGAAGTACTAAAAAATGGAAAAGAAGAAACGTGGACTTTGCAGGCACTGGATACTTAAAAATAACATTTTATTAAATAATACATCTAAAATCATCAACAAAGGTCACAGAAGACCCATAGCAGTAGTATATCCCATGTATAGAGGGAAAACATATTAATGTAAAAACAGTAAATGGGTAATTACATTGTTGGTAGATGGTGGACAAATGTACAACAGTAACAATATGTTAAATAATACTTGACATCGAAACGATCCTAACCGCAGGTGACAGGAAGATATGCTGTCTTCCCAGGAAGATCGGGCAATGTGTTTTAACAGTAGATCATAGAGTTCCGTTGAGCCATAGTGCTCGACATGTTTCGCCTTAAGCTTCCTCTAGGAGCTAATGGATCAATGTTCTGTATATTGATAGAAAAGAAATCAATTAAACCAAGTATGTTGAATCAATGCCCAAGTGTAGCTAATACTCCCAAAGAGAGAGACTATGAGAGGAAGGTGTTCGTAAGTGGGGGCCAAGATATCTGAAGCCATCATACATACATGTTAGCATAAACTATTTGAACTAAGAAGAAAACAAAGAAAAAGCATAAATATCAAAAGTAGATTAACTACTGAATATACTATTGCATAACGAAATTGTATATATCTATGGTTGATATTGAGCGGTGCTGCCAAAGGCGTGTGGAAAACCAATGTCATACTGACTGGCCAACAAACACCTGAGTGAAAGGTGTTGCCCATTTCTTTCCCCCTTTCCCCCTCCGTCTTTTCCCATTCCAAACATGTCGAGCACTATGGCTCAACGGAACTCTATGATCTACTGTTAAAACCCATTGCCCGATCTTCCTGGGAAGACAGCATATCTTCCTGTCACCTGCAGTTAGGATAGTTTCGATGTCAAGTATTATTTAACATATTGTTACGTTGAGTGCATTTGTCCACCATCTACCAACAATGTAATTACCCATTTACTGTTTTTGTTGAGGATTTTAGATGTATTATTTAATAAAATGTTATTTTTAAGTATCCGGTGCCTGCAAAGTCCACGTTTCTTCCTTTTTCTATTTTTTGATTTTCATTAGGATGTGGCACCATTTAGACACCCAGGGTACCGCTTACCTGGGAGCGTACTTAATTTGTTTCTCAAGTAAGAAGTACTGAGTTGTAGCATGGTTAGAAAACCTTTTATACAAAAACATCAAAATGGACTTTATAAATTTTAGGGTAGAGGTATCCCTCAATTTAGACACCCGGACTTTTATAGTACTAAAATTATGTAATGGAAGCTATCGTGGAGGATTAATAACAGACTGGCCAATAGTCCCATGCTTATCAAACCTCTCTAAATAGCCTGCAGAGTAAGCAATGATCTTTTCATAGCTATGTATCTTTTAACCATGGATATGGTAGGCACCTCACTAACTCTCCACAAACTCCCCACAAGTTGAGAACTAGCTGTAAACAGAACATACATGACCATGGGTCTGAATATTGAAGGGAAGATCTTTGTGCCTATGCTCAATATGGCCAAGGTGGAATTAGGTTTAATAATACAACCAGTTTGTTCGGAGAGAAGACAGAATACTGCATTCCAATAGCTTCTAAGATTGAGACATGGCCATTTAATATGTGTCCACATGCCCATCTGACCACAGCCTCAACAGCCAAGCATTTGCCTGATTTAGAAATTTGGGCTACTGTGTTAGGGGGGGTCAAATAACATCTGAAATTCATTTTTTGGGACATCTCCAAGTGATTTATGGAGAGTATGCGTAGTTGTTTACAATTGCTCTTTGCTTATCTGTGAGAAAAAATGGAGACCCTTCTGCCATTTAATTAATGGACCAGTTTTGGTAAATATCACATTGGGCTGCAAGACGACGTAGTATAGAGTGATCCCTTTAGTGACCTCTTTAGCCAATGTCCAGAAGGTCCACACTTCCTTTGGAAATCTAAAGTGCAAGACTTGATTTAAGGGGGAAAAAAATAATTTCTCTTGCGTCCTCTGACAGTTGCAGCCCAGCCCGTTCAGTATTCCTTTACCATTGGGTAATGGTGCCCTCTGCAGGAGCAGGCTAGGCAGTGAAAAGACTTAGCAAAAAGCTTTACACATACACATCTCTAGGGGGCTGTCCCTCAAACATTACCCTTTACCACTCAGTGCTGCTCTTCAGTTTCTTGCTGCCTAGCTTAGGAGTAGGTCTAGGTTTCCTAGCTGGGACTGCTGTCTCAGTTTTTTCTTTTTCTTTGAAAATGTTTTTGGTCTTCCTCTGAGAAAAGATTGTACCTGAAAGGCATATATTGCCTGGTGTGAGTCGCAAGGGTTTCATCCTCGCTCCTTTTCAGTGGTGAGGGTTTTGACCTTCCTGCAGGAAGGTGTGGATCAGCATTTGGCCCTGGGGGCGCGATCAAAGGTCAGTTATTAGCCTTGGTTGTTTTCTTCCAGCGTCCCTTGGCGACGAACTCCCTGATTTATGTAAGGGGTGCGTCATCTGGCTCCACCCCGGAGGGCTACTTTGCCTCTGCGGGGCAATTAGGTCTTGTCCGTTTTGTAAAGGCTTCCTTTTTAGAACATCAGAGAGCCTGTGTTGTCCCAGAAAGTGGCCTTTCTGGTGGCTATCACTTCTGTTCGCAGAGTGTCTGAACTTGCGGCTCTATCCTGCCGTTCGCCTTATCTGATGGTTCATCGGGATAAGGTGGTCCTGCGACCTAATCAGTCTTTTCTCCCCAAGGTGGTGTCGGATTTCCACCTCAATGAGGATATTGTGTTGCCTTCGCTTTGCGCGAAGCCCAAGCATCCCAAGAAATTTGCCTTGCATTCATTGGATGTGGTCCGGGCGATCAGGGTTTACCTGTCGGCCACGGAGTCTTTTCGGAAGTCTGATTCGGTTTGTGCTTCCTGAGGGACCTCGGAAGGTTTCAGCTGCGTCCGCTGCAACCTTTTCCAAATGGATCAGACAGACTATTGTTCAGGCCAATTCACAAAAGGGTCAGGTGCCTCCTTTCCCTGTGAGGGCACATGCACTAGAGCTGTGAGTGCCTCTTGGGCTTTTCGCTATCAGGCTTCTGTGGCTCAGGTGTGCAAAGCAGCGACCTGGTCGTCTGTGCACACTTTCATAAAATTCTACAAGATTGACGTGATGGCATCCTCGGATGCTTCCTTTTGGCTGCAAAGTTTTGAGTGCGGCGGTTGGTTGAAGAGACATGTTGTTCTGTCTCTTCTTGGGGTGTATTTTGTTCTGGGGTTGGCTCCTGTTGAGATTCTGTTGCCCGGTTGGCTCAGTTTTTTTTTTTTCTCTGGCCTTATTGACACGTTGCAGTTTTCTTTGGTTGCGTCTTTCCCACCCCTCACATCTGCACTGCTTTAGGACATCCTAATGGTGAAGGAATACTGAACGGGCTGCGACTGTCAGAGGACATAATAGAAAATAGAATTTTTGTAAGAACTTACTGTAAAATTCTTTTGAGTCCTCTGACAGTCGCAGCCCCCGCCCCTCTATTTTGGGGTTGACTGTCTTCCTGTACTGCTTGCTACGAAACTGAAGAGCAGCACTGAGTGGCTAAGGTTAATGTCTGAGGGACAGCCCCCTAGAGGTGTGTCTATGTGTAAAGCTTTTTGCCAAGTCTTTTTACTGCCCAGCCTGCTCCTGCAGAGGGCGCCTTTACCCAAAGGTAAAGGAATACTGAACGGACTGCGACTATCAGAGGACTCCGAGAAAATAATTGTACGGTAAGTTCTTACAAAAATTCTATTTTTGTTGACCCCTTCATATTCTCCTTGTAGTAAGATGATTTCCACATCTGTTGGATCCCTCTCATTGGCTGTTGTGTGATTTTGGATGTCCCAAACATCTACAAATACCCTGTGTCAAGTAAGAAAATTCAGAATTTTAAAGTTTCAAGCAAACCTTTGGGAAGATTTCCTGTCGAGTCTCCAGGAAAAAGCGAAGGGTACTCTTCCTAGCGGTACACAGTCAGCAAAAATAACCTTGTGGGGTTTTAGCTATATTCTCTAATTTTATTTGAAACTGAAAATAAAGTTTTAATTTTCTTTGAAAGTGTTGAAAATAAAGTACATAATGGGGAGTACTTGAGGTAAGGCGACCCACCCTAAGGGAATACAATTGCTAACTGATCATCTATAGGGAGACCTAGAACATTTTGACCTCTGACCCTAGTGGCACAGTGGATCCAAGCAGTGCACAGTACACACTTTTGTAAGACACACAAGAGCGTGTATAGGTAACTGTGTGCAGGGCTAGGGATCGTTCAGAGGTTGGATTGTGTCCACCATATATTGTCAGTGGTCGACTTAAAGGGAGCAGCTGTTAAAATGAGGAGACCCACCCAGTTAAACAAACTTTAAGTTGTCTAACATGTTTATGTTAATTTTCTCGGGTAACTGGTATATAAAGAGGATACCTTGTGCTTTTAACTTTTTTTTTATTATTATTCTTTAGAACTACCAATGAAATAAAAAACCTGCAGTACCTACCTCGGGCTAGTGAGCCTCGGGAAATGCTGTTTGAAGATAGGACAAGGGCACATGCTGATCACATAGGACAAGGCTTTGAGCGTCAGACCACCGCAGCTGTAGGTGTACTGAAAGCAGTGCACTGTGGAGAGTGGTAAGCATCTTGCAATTTCACTGCTGTGATGGCTTTTATTTGGTGTATTGCATGCATATTGATTGAATTCTCTTTTCACATCCATGAAGAGGTCCAAGTTTGGATCAAGTTGGCTCAATTGAATCATTTTGATGTTGCAGGGAACCTGAAATTCTTTTAGGCCTCATTCATACTTTCACTGTCAAATTTGCATTTACATGCGTTTACAGGGTATTTCTAAAGGCATATAAAATGCATGATTCCTTATTGGAACCAATCACACAGTTTAATTGTGTTTGTAGAAAGTAGGATTCCATGCATCCAGGATTTGATACTATAAACATGGCCTAACGCATGTAATTGTGGCTAAACCTGATTTAAAGAAAAGAAATGTGAACACCGGAAAAGAACGGAATAAAAGTAATTTACAGGTGCATCTCCTAAAATTAGAATATCATCAAAAAGTTAATTTATTTCAGTAATTCAATTAAAAAAGGGAAACTCCTATATTTTATAGATTCATTACACACAGAGCGATATCTTTCAAGCATTTCTTTCTTTTAATTTTGATGAATATGGCTTACAGCTAGTGAAAACCCAAATTTCATTATGTCAGAAAATTGGAATATTACATTAGACCAAAAGAAGATTTTTAATACAGAAATGTTGGCTTACTGAAAAGTATATTAATGTACAGTATAGTATGCACTCAATGCTTGGTCGGGGCTCCTTTTGCATGATTGACTGCATCAATGCAGCATGGCATGGAGGTGATCAACCTGTGGCACTGCTGAGGCGTTATGGAAGCCCAGGTTGCTTTGATAGCAGCCTTCAGCTCATTTGCATTGTTGGGTCTGGTGTTTCTCATCTTCCTCTTGACCATACCCCACAGATTCTCGAAGGGGTTTAGGTCAGGCGAGTTTGCTGGCCAATCAATCATTAAACCAGGTATTGGTATTTTTGGCAGTGTGGGCAGGTGCCAAGACCTGCTGAAAAATTAAATCTGCATCTCCATAAATCTGGTCAGCAGAGGGAAGCATGAAGTGCTCTGGCAGAGGGCTGAGCTGACTTTGGACTCGAGAAAACAGTGGACCAACACTAGCAGATGACATGGGTCACCAAATCATCACAGACTGTGTAAAATGTTGCATTTCGTTTGGAAATCGAGGTCCCAGAGTGGAGAGGCACAGAATCCAAGTTGCATGAGGTCCAGTGTTGGTTTCCACAGTCAGTGATGATTTGGGGAGCCATGTCATCTGCTGGTGTTGGTCCACTGTGTTTTATCAAGTCCAAAGTCAGTGTTGCCCTTTACCAGGACATTCTAGAGAACTTCATGCCTCCCTCAGCTGTCTACCTTTATGGGGATGCTAATTTAATTTTCTAGCAGGACTTGGCACCTGCCCACACTGCCAAAAGTACCAATACCTGGTTTAATGATCATGATATTTATCACTGTGCTTGATTGGCCAGCAAACTCTCCTTTCCTAAAACCTATAGAGAATCTGTGGGGTATTGTCAAAAGGAAGAGGAGACACCAGACACAACAATGCAGATGAGCTTAAGGCTGCTATCAAAGCAACCTTGGCTTCCATAACACCTCAGCAGTGCCACAGGCTGATCACCTCCATGCCACACCGCATTAATGCACTAATTCATGCAAAAGGTAGTGCAGATTCTCCTGGTGGTTGCAGGTGGTGAGTCTGATGGGGTCCTGTTTGCTGAGGATCGCTCTGTGCCTTGTGCTTGGCGACCAGGTGGTGCTGACAGCGCGTGGGGGTTGCTCCTTAGCAGTGTGTTACACTTTTTTGTATGTCCCCCTAGTGACTCATGGTGTCTTTTGGAGAACATTTCCCCATCTGATCCCCCTCTCTAAGGCTGCGGGCCCTCTGGGTCCCAACCATCCATCTGTGCACTGACGGTGGTCCTGGAGTCCTTTGTGTCCCGGGTGAAGGCGGCTTGCTGTCGACGGGCTAGCAAAAAGCACCCCCCTGCCTCAAAATGTGAACCCACCATAAATTCAATAAAATGCATAATATAACTACAATCCTAAACAATAAAAAAAATATAAAGTACAAAATTCATATACAGTGAAGTGTAAAGTTTCATGCAGTACTGCACTTGGTTATTCTTTCACCATCTACAAATTTTCATGAACTTCTTCAATCACCTATTTATTGATTTATTTATATTTTATGAACTTTCCAAATCAATTATTTTTGGATGTATTTTACACTTCACCTTTATATGAATTTGTACTTTATATTATATTATTAATTTGTTGTTTATGGTTGTAGTTATATATTTTATTGAATATATGGTGGGTTTACATTATTTATTATTTGGCAGCACAACACATTTGTTTTAGTGGTCTCCTTTGTATTATTGTGCCTAGATACAGTGAGTGCTGCTGTCATTTGTTGATATAATTTTTTGCGATTTCTGTTATTGACACTTTAGAACAGGATATTTATTCCTCTTATGTTGTATGTACACTTGGAGGAGTGATTTGACAGGGCCAGTGGTTAAAGGATATGTGTGGGGGGGGGGGGGAGCTTTGGAGGGGACTTGTGCTAAAATGTATTTGAAATCCCCCCCCCCCCACCCCCACCTTCTAACACAAATCCTTTCCCCTCCTAGAGAGCCCCCTTTCACATATCTGCCCCCCTGTGCCTTCTAGCACAACTCCCCTCCCAAAACACCCCCAGCATATATCTGACCCCCACATCCCACCTTCTAGCACAAGTCCTCTCCCCTCCCAGATCACTCTTAGCACATATCTAACCCCCCCCCCCCCACCCCCTCCAGCCCACACTCTAGCCAAGTCATCTCTCTTCCCAAAGCGCCCCTCCAGCATATATCCAAAGCCTGGATTTTGTTTAACCATGCCCTTTAAGCCCCTCCCACTGTGAAATTTGACCACACCCACTTTTTTTGCCACAGCACGCATAGTGCACCGCAGGTCTCTGCCTCCCTCAAGTGTCCCTCATTCCCAAGTTTGAAAGTTGGGAGGTATGGGGAAGGGAAGGCTGGCCCGTGTAGTCTGATCCAATAGAAGAGCTACTGTAGCTCAAATTGCTAAAAAGCTTATGTTGGTTCCGAAAGAAAGGTATCGGAACAGAACACTGCATCGCAGTTTGTTGTGTATGAAGCGGTGTAGCCACTAACCAGTCAAAGTGCCCATGCTGACCCGTGTCAACAGCCAAAAGCACCTACAATAGGCACATAAGCATCATAACTGGACCACGGAGCAATGCAAGAAGGTGTCTTTGAGGTGTTGCCTTGGCCTCTCAAGTTCTCCAAGTTCAATCTAGCATCTGTGGCGTTTGCTGAAAGTCTAATCCATGGAGGTGCACCTCCAATTTATAGGATCTGCTACTGAGGGTTTGGTGCAAAATACCTTCAGAGATCTAGTGGAGTCCATACCTCCAATGGGTCAAGGCTATTGTGGCGGCAAAAGGGGACCTACTCAATATTAGGTGGGAGGTCATAACCTTATGGCTGATTGGTGTCTACTTGTACAAGTCTGGTGTGCATGTTTGCATTCTGGACATATAACCTAGTACTTCTGTTCTCTCCAAACACATGTCCTTCGCTGGGATCAATTGCAGCAGATCTTTCCCAATAAGGACAGGGCATTATTGCTGTAGACAGAGCACACTTCTTAAAAAAAAAAAAAAAACCTGCCGTTTCCCAGATTGAGGAACTGTCATCTCTTGTTTGTGGGCATCTTAAGGATTGCAGCTGTTCCTGCCTGTTATGATACGATCCTGTTTCTGCCTGTTATGTTATGATGGTAATAGGCTCCTTCTTGTAAGGTAGGTATATACACTCCATAGCCACTTGTAAGACTGCAATAAACATTCAATTTTATTAGCCTAAAAACTGTGATCTAGGAGTTAGAAATATTTTTATATATAATGTATATATTTTTTTTCTATTACACGTAAGGGATTTCTTAATGACATTAAGAATTGGTAATGCAGAGGGTGGCATTGCTGATATCCTGTGAATTCTCAGTAAATGGTGACTGCACTGTGAATCCACAAACATTTCATCTGTTTGGCCTCTTGTTCATGGTTTAATGGTGGGAACCTTCTAAGTATAACTGCAAACTTTTGCTATATATATATATATATATATATATATATATATATATATATATATATATATATATATATATATATATAATATGTAAAAAAATCTGTTTTATTTCTAGGAATGAACAACCTCGGATAACCAAAGATGTAATATGTTTTCATGCTGAAGACTTCTTAGAGGTGGTGCAAAGATTACAGCTAGACCTGCATGAACCGCCATTATCACAAGTAAGTGGAACATACTACTAAGACAGTCATTTATAATACCGGACTGAAGGAAATTGGTTTTTGGCTTTCCTTCTGTTCTAGGAAAAAAAGGCTGGCAGTTATGGGCAGAATCTGCATCCTCTGGTTTTATGCAGCCGCTCAGAAATTAGGGAACAAAAATCAGATCTGCTTGCAAATGTCACTGCAGTTTCTAGGATTACATGTCCCAGCAGCTCTTGCAGCTAAATAATCATGAGAATGTATGTATGAGTGGTCTGTTAGGGCAGCACAATAAATGGCAACTCTATTACCAGTATAACTCTCTAGAATCCTTGTGCCAATTAGGCCTCATGCACAAAGGGCATCTGTTTAGCCCCTTTGAACACCAGAAGTCCTGTCATAAGAAAAACTGCTTAGAAAAAAATTTCCTATGGGCTCATTCACACAGGCAGAAAAAAGACTGCATTTAGTGCATACAGCATCTAATCGCAGCACTATAGTAATCAGGAAGCCCATACACACAGCTGTGTCTACATATAAAAATGTGCTGTGTTTAGCCATGCACAAAAAGTAGGACACAGCTGCAGATTTTACACAGGCACGCAAGTACTTTAGGTGCATATTTTATGCAGGATCCTGTAGCTCTGCCTGCAAGATCCTTTCTTTCATGCAGAAAATATACATGTAAAAGCAGTGTTTTCTCTTTCGTTCATTGACGGACACAGCTCCACAGTAGAACACTAGGCGGAAAAGGTTTGACTATGCCTAGAGGGCAGTCCTTGGAGGTATTCTCCCACTACCTGCTATATGTCTTAAGTTTTTTTCTGCCTAGTCTGGAGTATGGACCTCGTTTTTGGCTAGGATCTCTGGTCCTGGCATTTTTTCCTTATTAAACAGAATTATTTCTTCTCTTTATTATTTTTCTGTTCTTATGAGAACTACAATCAACTGCCAGACTGGGCAATGCACTGGATATCCTAGATCCTTACGGTCTTCCCAGTCTGGCCAGCAAGCGCGATCCTACCTTAGCTCTGCACTAGGTTAGCTGTGACATAGCTCAACTGGACGGGGCTGGCCGGCGAGTTAAACCACTCACAAGGACGCATAGCCCTGATCACCACCTGTGTCGCAGCGTGCCTTTGGCCTGCAGAACCCCCATTCCAAGATAGTGCGGTGGTCTGCCTGAGTGGTGCTCACCCGGTTCCATGGTGTGGTAAGTAGTGTCGTCGTCCCCCCCCCCCCCCCCCCCCCCTTGGTGGATGTGAGCCCCTCCCTGGGATGGTCGGACCCCTGGGTTCCCCTCCATCCCCCCAGCCCCTCTAAACCATTACGGTGGGTCTTTTGGCCCCCCCAAAAATTTTAGGCTGCGGCTTTGCGACCTACTCGCAGCTGTCAGACCAAGCTGTCCAAGTTACTGACCAAGCTGTCCGAGCTGCTGATCAAGCTGACAGAGCTGCCGGCGGGCATGGGCCTCACGAGGACGGATCGGGCCAAAAATTTAGGCCGAGGCTTTACGGCCTACTCGCGGCTAACTGACCAAGCTATCCGAGCTGCTGACCGAGCGGATAGAGCTGCTGCTGCCCTGGGTGGCCGGCTCAGCAGGGGCTCGCGGCTTGGCGCACTCAAAAATTTAGGCCGCGGCCTACTGGGCCACGTGGCTGCTTTGGGAGCCGCTGTTGAGGGGTGTCTCAGTGAGTTTATCTGTAACTCCCAACTCTCTCCCTGGGTATCTGCCCGACTGTGGATCCGGGCAATTGCGGCTGGGCCTCTACTGACATTTATGCCATGGCCTGCGACCTGTTGGGCCATATGTTCAACCTGGCGCCTTCCGTGAACGAGGGGGGCACTTAATTTTTAGTGAAGTATAGCAGCCATTATTGTGTGGGCGAGGGGACCTTTGGCCGGCGTCGCCTTGTGGGACTGAGGTTGGCGGCCTCCCCTGCTTGTTATGTTTTCAGGGTGAGCTTTAGTATATAGCGACCCTACTGTGTCTGCGTCCACGCGCTTTGAGTGCTCTGACAATGAGAATGATTCCTCTTTTACTGCATATGCGCATAAAAAGGCGCTGGTGGATGCACTGATTGTATCGTTGCAGAAAACTTTAAACATGCTGCTGCATCAGAGGTGCCGGTCCCCTTGGGGCCCGCAGATCCTCGAAAGCGGCAAAGGTATTTCCTTTTTCCCCACCTACTGTGACAACATTGTCGCGAGTCAGGGGAGTTGTTCTAAACGCAATATGGCAATGCCTATGTGTTTTCGATAGACAGTATCCCTTGAGGAGTCTCTGTTGCGTATGTGGGCAGCCCCACCTGTGGTGGACTTTCAGGTCTCCAGGCTGAATAAATCCACCC
>NC_138771.1:189457758-189460258 GCF_965119305.1 Pelophylax lessonae | reverse complement strand
TGTTTTGAAAGTTTTCGAGATGTTTTTTGATGTCAGGTCTGTCAGCTACCTCTCTGTATTTTGTGGCAGACTGTTTTGACCATTTGAATGATGGTGGTAGGTTGCTGAGAGAAGCATGGTGGAATTTTGGAGATGGTTTATTTGACGATTTAATATATAGCAGTAGTTGGTTGTGGTCTGACAGGTGTGTTTGTGGGGTGACTGTGAAGCCATTGATGAGTGCGGGGTCCATATCTGTGATGGCATAGTCTACCACACTGCTGCCTACATGGGAGTTTAATGTGTACCTTCCCAGAGAGTCTCCCTTGGTACGGCCGTTGAGGATATAGAGCCCCAGACTGCGGCACAGATTCAGCAATTTTCTTCCATTTTTGTTGATTGTACTGTCATAGCTGTTTCTTTGTATCTGTATCAACTCATGACCGTAATTTGCAGGGCCCAGTATGTACGTGTTGCCATCAGAACTTGTATAGTCCTTTTCTCTTCCTGTTCTAGCATTGAGGTCTCCAAATATGAGCACTTGGCCCAGGGATTGGAAGTGAGCTACCTCACCTTGTAGGACCTCATAAATATCTGGTCTGAAATATGGGGACTCTGGTGGGGTAATGTATGCTGCACATAAGTAGATATTCGACTGAGAGGCAAGGATGGAGCTACTTATTCTGATCCAGATGTGGCTCTCTCCTTTTTTGATTGCATTGATGTTGTCATGTAGCTCCTCCTTGTACCAGACTAGTATTCCTCCTGAGCAGCGACCCTGTTTGATGGTTTTATCCTTCTGTGCGGGGACAGAGAATTCCCTATAGCCGATAGGTACTGTTGGTTTGTCCTGTGCCCGAGTCCATGTTTCCAGGAGGATTTGTATGTCTGTCTCATGTAGTCTTTGTGTGAAGTCTGGATCGTTTACTTTGGATCCGAAGGCTGAAGTGTTCAGACCCTGAATGTTCCAGCTACTAATTACTAAAGATGACATTTTGTAGTTTATATACCTTGCAATGGGTAAATTTCCAGTGGCAAACTGGGTTTTGGGTGGTTGTCTCTGTCTTTTGTGCTTTTTGAGCTCATAAGTATATCGCGTAATGTGCTGAGGAGGATGGATCTTATCTCCTCCTCCTCCATTTCCCTGCTTTTTAGTCCTGGGGCAGGTGGTTTCCTCCATTCTTGCAATCTTTGTGGCCCTGTTTTTCCCTTTAGTGTGTTGTATTGGGTTAGTGGTGGGGCTTGAGGTCTTGTGATTGTTTCTGTCTGAGAATGTTTTGTGCCAGGTTCAGGGTAGTGAAATCTCCCAAGAACAATGTCTTTGAATTCTCTCGCCAGGAGACTGACCCCTTGTTTGTTCAGATGTTTGTTGTCATAGAGGTGTTGGGGCATTATAAAAGGGTGTTGTGCCAGGTGAATCGAAGGTTTTGACCTGGTTTTGTCTGCCAGCTCTGTGTTGATTTGCTGGGTTATGTCATTTGATATATCCCTTCTTGGAAGAAGGGAGGACAGGATTACTTTGGACTGTGGAAATTTTTGTTGTGCAGTCTCTGTTAGTTGTAGTAATTTGTCCACGATAACTTCCTGCTGTTCTTGAATGTTGTTTGTTCCTGTGTGTATGATGATATGTTTGGGGTTGGTGAAATATGGGTCGTTGATGACTCCTGTTGCCTGTTCAATTGTTGAACAGTGAATTTTGGAGACTCTTGTTCCTGGGAAGAGCCGTTTAGTGTTAAGGTATTTCCCATTTGAGTCTATTATTAAAACAATTTCAGGAGTTTGTTGCCTGTTCCTGTGGTTTGATGATGGATTGTTTGTGGTTTCTGGATTATTAGAGTCGTCTTGGCTATTGTTGGGCTTTGTAGTGTTAATTTTTGGGAGTTGATGAGTTCCACTAGTTTGTTGTTTGCTGATGGGTACTTTGTCTGTACAGACCATAGCCTTTGATTCTCTTTCTCTCTTTCTCTCTCTCTTTCTTTCTCTCTCTCTCTCTCTCTCTTTCTTTCTCTCTCTCTCTCTCTCTCTTTCTTTCTCTCTCTTTCTTTCTCTCTCTTTCTTTCTCTCTCTCTCTCTCTCTCTTTCTTTCTCTCTCTCTCTCTCTCGTTTTCTCTCTCTCTCTCTCTCTCTCGTTCTCTCTCTCTCTCTCTCTCTCTCTCTCTCTCTCTCGTTTTCTCTCTCTCGTTTTCTCTCTCTCTCTCTCTCTCTCTCGTTTTCTCTCTCTCGTTTTCTCTCTCTCTCTCTCTCTCTCTCTCGTTTTCTCTCTCTCTCTCTCTCTCTCTCTCTCTCTCTCTCGTTTTCTCTCTCTCTCTCTCGTTTTCTCTCTCTCTCTCTCGTTTTCTCTCTCTCTCTCTCTCTCGTTTTTTCTCTCTCTCTCTCTCTCTCGTTTTTTCTCTCTCTCGTTTTCTCTCTCTCTCTCTCTCTCTCTCTCTCTCTCTCTCTCGTTTTTTCTCTCTCTCTCTCTCTCTCTCTCTCTCTCTCTCTCTCTCTCTCTCTCTCTCTCTCGTTTTTTCTCTCTCTCTCT